>NW_007578300.1:12706-31615 GCF_000690725.1 Stegastes partitus
CTGCTGCTGGACGGGGCTGTAGCTGAACGTGGAGGTCAGCTGGAGAGGACTGTCGGCAGCATGTAGGTAGGACGGGTAGTCGCTCGGTGCAGCCCACTGTGTCCACTCATCACTCACTCGTTCAACAACCCTCCCCACTGCTCCAGCTCTGCTTCTCCAGCCAGAAGGTCTCCCCTCCTCTCTCCATGGGTCAGTGCTCGTCCAGCTCCTCTGGAAGCTAACATCTGGGCTGCCAGCGGAACAGCTCAGAGGTAGTCTGAACTCTGAGTTTCCATCCTGCCCTGGTGAGTGTGGCTCTTGTTCACAGAAGCTCCCCTCTGCTGCTTCAAACAGGAACCTGGTGCTGTGGTCTGGACAAAGCAGCGGCGGATGAAGGGAGCCGACCTGCTCACTGGTACTGGTGTGGTTCCACGGGCTGCTGGGTGGGCTGGGCTGCTGGTTCGTCTCCGGCTGGTTGGGATCTGTGGTCCGTGAGTACAGGGAGGTGGTGTCACTGAACAGCTGGAACCAGGAAGACAGAGGGAGAGCAGTGAGAAGATCCTATTGGACTGTTGTCACAGTGCCGGTTTATGACCCGTTATGGTTAATGAGACGCTCATGGAGCCCTGGTGGCTACGGGTGGTGGTTCTAGTCACATGGTCCTGTAGGTCCGCAGCCTGTCTCAGACTGTGAACTGGAAGGAGCTGCTCCTCATATTATATCAGTAAAATCCTTTCTGATTTATCCCACAGAAATGTCAGATGAGCCACATCGAGGCACTTTGTGAGATCAACACCCCCACAGGTCAGTCATCAGTCAGTGCTTACCAGCTGTTAGCTACGCATCTGATGAGTGTGTGTGTGTGTGTGTCATGTTCAACACTCAGCATATCAGAGTTTCCATATTTCAGTCAGTTTAGTCTGATTATTGCGTGCTGACTGTGTTCGTGCTGCCAGCAGCTCCACCCAGACCCAGCTACACGTGAAGCTTCGTCTCATCTAAATGGAAAATGATGTAAACTGCTGAATTCAGTAACTTGGCTCCAGGTATTTCATGTGCTGCTCATATGATCTTTATAATTCATTTTGGGTCATGCAGGCGTGCAGCCCACCCAGGTCACTGGCTGTTGGAGGCGTCTTAGGTTTGGTCTGAAGGTTTTTGTTTCCTCTGCAACCACCTAACTGGTTAAAGACTAGATGAGGTGACCAAGTGTTCCTCTGGTTGGCTTCAGACCTGCTGAAGTAATGAAACCAACCATCCTCCCTAAAGAGAGGAGCATCTAAAACATGCACACTGTTTTATCTGCCTGGTGTCTCCCAGTGCTGTGGATCACCTTGAGGACTTTATGTGGCACCTCAGGGAGCAGCTCCTTCAGCTGGTCCAGGGGGGCCCCCAGGAGCCACTGGAGGGACGGGGCCCTGCTCAGCATCAGCTGAGCCACCAGAGGGTTGACACAGGGGAACTGCAGGAGACACTGTTCCTCCTGCAGGGAGCGAAACAGGTTGAACTACACGGCTGGTCTAGAGGGAAAGCTGAGTTGTAGGTTTTCAGTGTTTGTCTGGTAGAGTTGTGACGTCTGAAGTCAGAATGAACATTTCTGATGGAGTTGTTAGGATGAAGTCAGCTTCAGAGAGCAACTGTAATCATCTCTGTCTTCTCCTTTATCAAGCTGAGTTACCAGACATCCAACAGTTACTACCACTGAGCAGTCAGCAGGGAAGCTAAACATGAAGCTATACGTAGTGATATGAGCACAGCTGGAGCTTCTCTTCAGACATTTGCTGTGCAGCTCTCCTGCATGAATCAAGCTTGTAGTTTATATATAGATTTAAACATGCAGTCGACTAAACTACGTAATGAACTGGAGATAAAACGTCCTCTGGTGGAAGGAGCCCAAACACAGCCGTGGTTCACCAGCCCAGTCTGCTCCATGACGGGCTCTGGTTGGTGGATGCTGAGCTCACCTGTGAAGGTATCACACTGAGCCAGTCTCTGTTCAGGTAGCTCACAGGTTCCCTGCTGCTGGACATCAGACTGTAGAAGCAGATCTGACTGATCCATTTGGCCACCTCACACATTTCAGACACGATGAGCACCTGAACAACAGCAGAAACAGTAGGAAGTAACTGGCTCCCATTGGGTTTTTATAGGACTAATTATGACTGAAGCAGAAATGTCTGATCGTCTTGTTCCATATCAGTGAATGTAAACGCTATGTCCTGGGCAGTTCAGCATCAGAAGCTGCATCATTACTGCTCACTGTAGTTGTAGTTCACACCATGTGGTCCCTCTGAGGAAACGACACTGAGCCGGTCAGCGTCCCTGTTTTCACCACGAATGGAGCCTTGATGATGACAAACGACTAAATGACTGAACTTTTACCGGCATTTTCTTAAGACATCAAGGACTCACTGGTGAAAACCTTGAAGTGCAACAGCCAGAAGAATGAGAGATGTTCATGTTCTGTGTTCTACCTTCACGTCCAGATCCTCAGACTTCATGCCAAACAGCACCAGGGACGAATACACCAGCACCAAGTTGCTGAAAGCCTCGCTGGAAAATCTGCCCGTACAAACACATGAGCAGTGCTGCTGAGCTTTATGTGCATTGGACAGCGTGTGTGTGAACATGAGTCCATTTAGACACACATGATGTTGTGTCTAGTGCTCTCTGAGGAAGTAAAACAACATCTCCATCATGTAAATCACTTCATTTCAGGGTGAAGACCTGTTTGAAGGTTAACATTAAAGTAAAGCTGGGATGCAGGTCATGTGACGTCCTGTGAGGGGATGGAAACACCGACCCTCCTCCTGGGCTGTCTGGGCAGTGCAGGACGAGCCAGCAGCAGCTGTACTGCAGAGACAGAGCGCTCAGCCTCATCACCAGTCCTTCACCGGCCCGCTGCCCACACAGCTCATCCTGCTCCTGCACAAACACACAGGTCGGCTGACACTCAACAGGTTTTTACAGTTTTTAATGTCACACAGTCTTCAGGAGGCTCATTAGACGGAGAGAACAAAGCCCAGCATGGCAGCCCAGCTGTGTGTCGTCCTACCTGAATGACGATGGCGGTGCTTTCATCCACTGTGATCACAGCGTAGCACTGAATCCCTCCAAGCATGTGCAGGCTCGGACAGTGAGGCCTCTCCAGCACACTGACATTAAAGCTGTAACACAAGCAGACACGTTGCACCGCTTGGCATTTAAACGACAGCCTCGTATCACTCCCACTTGAGCTGCAGCATGGCCTCTGCACAAGTAGTCCTTCTGCAAGTAAAGCTAAGCGCTGCACTTATAGCTGTGAGGGCCGTCTCACTTTAGGCCAAACATGATGTGATTCCAACCTGCCAGAAAACGACTTTAAAATAGATCTATAACAGAATTTATCCCAGAACAGGAATGAACTAAATAACATATAAAGACACCAACAGGCAGAATAAACCAGAACGGTAATAACAGCTTCATTTATCCTCCTGGTGTCTGTCAGATAAATTCAACCACAGCAGAAAGACGTCAGCTACACACAGCATGCATGTGTAGGTATGAACTCCATTTATTATGTATGTCCACATGATTTACCTGCTTTTATACAATCAGGACGCTTTAATGTCATTATACCAAAAACAGCACAACGAATTGGGTGTGATTCAGTGCAAAGAACAACTATGAATAAAAACGACAAAAACAAGACGTTTGTGGAGCCCAGAGATGGATATAAAAATAAGTAAGTGACAGTAGGTAAAAAATGGATATAAAATGTATTTCCAACAGCAACAGAGGTACGTGAGAAATGCTGTGGTAGATTACACCTGAGGACATGATAATGATAACTGATACATGATCGTTTGGGCAGCAGCTAAATGAACCAGTGAAGTTCTCTGGAGAGCAAAACATCACAACTGGGAATACATTAATCATGACATCTGGAGGTTGGTATGTTTGGTGAAAGCTTTTGGTTTTCTTTGCTTCATTTATACTTCAACAGACCTCCACTGGTTTCACATAAACTCCTGAAACAACTCCTGCCGTAGGTCCAGAAACCTGGCTGCCAACTAGTGAGAATCCTGAGGATTGTTTCTGTATCGGACTGTGCAGTGGTCCCTCTGGAGCCACAGAGCCTTTACTGGTTTTACTGTTTTATATGCAGTGCAGACTTCAGTATTTGCAACCAGTGGAGGTTTAATGTGTCGTCGTGTCTGGAGCGTCGTCTCTCTGCAGAGCATAGTAAATAAAATATATCATGGAGTCCTGATGGTAGGACGGTAAACCGCTGAACCCTTTGTCATGGAGGTAGAAACACTGAAAGGACAATCGACCGTGTTTATTATAAATACCTTTGAGATGCTGGAGTGGGCAGCTGAGCCACCCAGACCACATGAAGCCACCACGACGCTAGTGCTGCTCATATCACCTGCTGTGGACATTATCTACACGTGGAAATGCAGGTGTTTGGCCTTGTCCAGCAGAAGAGGAAAGCTCACCCTGACTCCAGCGTCTGCAGCAGCAGTGGACAGTTAACGAGCCCCTCGGTCACCAACAGCACATAGGGCACGCTGTCCTCCAGACACCACCAGGCTTTGTCCTTCTCTTTTGACAAACACACACAGGTTTAGTGAAAAAGGAGAATAAATTCAGTATAATAGAGTGAACAATGTGGCTGTGCTGGCAGCAGACCAGCGTCTTGGAGGCAGGTGTTGAAGGAGAGGTGGCTGATGTGTCCCTGCCTGCAGACTGTGGCCCACGGGGACTGGCCTGGGTGGTCGTACTCCACCGCCAGACCGAAGCAGCTCCAGGGGAAGTCAGGGCCTATATGCTGCTCATGCACCAGCACGCACACACGGTCACGCACGCTGGTGGACAGGATGGGAGTGTGAGCACAGCAGTCAGCTCAACATTACATAGCAGCCTCAGATATTTCCTTTCACACACTGTTTACTGCTGGATGCCGAGGCTCTGACCAACAGGCTGAAGCTGTTTCACTCAGAGCTCCTGAACATAAACTACTGCAGGTATCTGCTCTGGAGATCATCAGTGCCAAGATACTAACAGGTCAGAGACTCTGGTGTGGTTTAAGAGGAGTGTGATAAATAAATGATAAACAACAGTGCATTTGTGATGGCGGCGCGCATGGATGCAGCGCCCCCTTCAGGAGGCAGGCAGAGTGAACATTTAGTGTCTATCCCAGACGAGCATTCAGCGAAACGTCCCGACATGATCCTGAAGAAACGCTCTCTCATCCTGCCTGTACTGTGTGTGTGTACAGCAACATGATGATAAACTGGATCTGATGGATCTGATTTGTACCTGCTGACCACACTGGCACCATTCAGCTTGTTCTGGTCGTCTTCAGGACAAAGTGTCGTCACCCCAGCACCTACGACGACAAACACACAAACATGCTGGATTGTGTGACACAACCACAATGATGTTAAACTAAAACCGTGCTGCACTGCTGTGTCTGTATTATTATTATCAGGACTGCAGCAGGGTGTGGCCTGTGGCTGGTAGTCTGTGTCCTGGTTGTTCCCACAGTCGTGTCATGTTTACTGGACGTGCTGCTGATTAGGTGATAAAAGAACCTCATAAAGGAGTTCAAAGAGCTGCTCACCGGTCACTTGGTTCAAGCTGTTGATGATCATTGAGCTGCTGTCGTCACAGTCCACTGATACTATGACAAGAATCTACAGAAAGATAAACCTTATCAGGTGTTTTGTACATCAGCCTTTATGACATTTTGGCAGCTGCACAGACTGATGAACTGTGAACACAGTTGATTGTGTGAACTAGAACTGCAGTGACACCGACTCTCTCTGTGGCGGGGTGTCCTGTCCTGCTGTGCAGCCATTCAGCCAGCAGCTGCTGCAGCTCCAGGAGCTTGAGGTCGGGCTCCTGGTTCTTGTGGCTGATGTAGAGGATGATCTGCAGCCTCTTCAGCAGCTGCTGCAGACTCTGCTCTGCACACGCCTCAGCGGCCTTGGTCAGGTACTCTGAATGCAAAGGGCACAAACAGTGTTTTATCTACAGCACTGGGTCACAGCCACTGGGGAGTGTCTGAAGCCTGGGAGCTCCCTGAGCTTCCTGATGAATGGTGGGATCCTACCTGATCACAGAACTACACAACTTCTTTGTTTTAACTTCTGTGTTTTCTGGTGTCCTCTGTGGTTTAGAATGGACTCAGAAATACTTTAAATAAAATGCTGCTGCTTACGTTTCCAGCTCTGTCTCAAATGTGAGCAAATCAAACCCACTCAAGGAGATTTAACAAAACAAAGACGGACCCAGTGCAGTTCTGAGGTTGCATTTCAGCAGCAGCTCCTTGAACGTCACCAAGACGTGGATCAGAGCCACCTGGTTGAAGAGCTGTTCCTGATCTGCATGCAACACAGTGGGAACATCACAGCTTCAACTGTAGGTTTAATACCACAACATGCAGACGAATCCACAAACAAAAGGCACACACGTGTCATTCAGCGATATTTGCTACCTCTGAGCAGCTCTGTGCTCTGTGCAGGAGTCCTGCAGAGCGCCCTCTCCTGCTGCTTGAGGAGGAAGTGCGTCTGGTCCGGGGCCAGGCAGCTGAAGTCCCCCCACACTGGGAAGCTGAGCCCCAGCTGTCTGGCAAAGCTCAAGCAAGGCTGAGCAAAGGCCAGCAGCTCACTGTAGGCTCGCTGCTGGCTGTCTGCACGGGACGACAGTGGTTTAAATACACGAGCCATCCTCCCTCCAACACAGACACTGCAGCTCGGTGTGGTGAGTCAGGAAAGTGTTCAGACAGCACGTCTACATGAGTCCGTATGAGCAGAGAGCTGCACTGACTTTACAGAGCATTGCATTAGTTACCTTGGAGTATTTTATGTACATTCTGGCTCCCTGATTACTCCCTATAATGTATAATTACCTCCAATGATGGACTGTAAATAAACTACAACTCAAAATGAATCTGAGGAAGAAAACGAGGAAGCATCCTGAGCAAACATCAGATGAAGGTGTACATCGTGGTGAGTGTGCTGCACCTGTAGCCTGGACCAGCACCACTCTGCTGTCTGGGTTCTCCTGCTGCTTCAACTGGCTGATGGGTTTCTGCTCTCTGGTGGCTTTTCCTGACACGGCGGCGTTGTTCACATACGTCGGCCTCCTGGGTGCTGTTTGCTCTGCAGAAGGCTGCTGCTCTGGTGGGGGTTGCTTCTCCTCTGGTGCTGATGAACATGGTGAGATCAGATCACAGTGTGTGACTTTAGCTTGAACCCCATGAACTTGCTGACAGCTGTTTCTCCAAAACAACAAATCAATTATGTCAGTACAATGTCAGCAAATACCAACGTTTAGTTTTTACAGTCCACAGCCCTCCAAGGAACATCCAGGATGAAGCTGCACAAGGAGCAGTCAGCACTTTTTACCACAGTATCACACTTCTCATTTCCATCCATCCATCATCTCTACACCTTCATCCTCACCAGGGTCATGGGGGGCGGAGCCTATCCCAGCTGACTCAGGGTGAAGGCAGGTTCACCTGGACAGGTAACCAGCCTATCACAGGGCTACACTTAGAGACAGACAACCAAGCACACTCACATTCACACCTACGGACAATTTACAATCACCAATTAACCTCAGCATGTTTGTGGACTGTGGGAGGAAGCCGGAGAACCCGGAGAGAACCCACGCTGCACGAGGAGAACATGGAGACTCCACGCAGGAAGATCCCGGGTGTCCTCACCGGGACGTGACCTTCTAGCGGTGAGGCGACGATGCTAACCACTGATCCACCTGCAGCCCTTTGTACAGTATGTATTCATAAAAACTAAACACTGATGATTATGTTCTGAACTACTCTAACAGCACCGGAGCTGTTTGTAGAACATGACAACAACCTATGGGAGTTTTATATTGAATCATGTCTCCATCAGTCCTCCCTCTGTCTGATCACAGAGCCGACGCTGTTGAGGACGGTTCAGTCTCTGACATCCACTTTAGAGGAGATGAAGGACGAGGTGGTTCCTAGATGAGCTCTCAGACTGAGCCTGAGGAGCATCAGACTGACTCTACCTGTGGTCCTGCACAAACCATTTATGGTTCAGATTTTATTCAGAACACCTACACGCTGTTCTCTTATTTAAATCCTAAAATGTCTGTCTGTGCTGTTTCTGTCAGTCATACTACTGATGCTGCACACGTCGGCGTGTTGAAGCGGCGCTCAGCAGGCGGCGTTTCTGTCCGTTCCAGATGTGACCACCAGATGGAGCACGAGGTAAACTAAACTCATACGGTAATGATACTCGGTGAGTATTTCTGGTTTCATTATTGTCACTTCTCCTGGTTTCCCTCATTGTTTATCTGTCTTTTCTGGATTTAACCAGGTCAGTGTCCAATCTGCTGGCCTCTGGGCCGACACGCTCTCTGCATCACTGTGTTTATGTCTATCTGTGAAAACCAAAGAGTTCACTGGGTTTGTTCTGTGAAGTCATTTACATTTATCATCGATATACATAAAATACACAAAAACAATAAAGTTATCAGAAAAAATTCAGGCTGCAGAGACATAAAGTTTGTTCTGCAAATCATCTCCAGGTCGTGTAAGAGGAAGAAACAGGAGCCACAGATTACCTGGAGCGCTGGCTGGAGGTGTTGTCGTAACTGGAGCAGCCTGCTGGGACCTGAGCATCATGAAGGTGGACAGAGGGTCCAGGACCTTCTCTGGTGGACGCCTCTTAACCAGCAGAGCTCTGTGGTCATCTGTGGAGGACACAACCTGCTCTGTCCCATGCTGATCTTCATCTGAGTTTGTTTGAGACGTAGCTGCAGCTGCTGAAAACGTCTCGCTGTCTCTGCTGCTGCTGCTGTTGGCGGCAGCAGGTTTTACTTTGTTGTTGGTGCCGACTAGAGGATTTAAGAGTGTGTTCTGAGATGGATCGGTCTGGAGAGAGTTTTTGTTTGAGGGATTCAGCTGAAAGGATCTGACTGAAAGCAGAGAAGAAGAACAAACGCACACGTGAGAAATCTGCAGCAAGACAAGAGTAAAGAAACTAAAACAAGAAACAGGTGATAAAAACTGTTGCTCTTAAAAACGTGTCAGGTAGCATAAAAATGTCCGACACAACTGCCCAAAGCCGTGGTGTTCACATGTATGTTCAGCTTATTTGTTCTGAGCATCAGTCTACAATCCAAACACGCTCAGCTTATCTGCCTGGATGAGAAAAAATGCAAATATGTACATCTGTGAAGCGTTAACTTTTACATGTTTTGCCCTTTTGTTTAAAAAAAAGACCAATACAAAAAAAAAATTATCCTTTCTTTAACTAAATAAATTAATTACTCTTTTTTGTATTAAATAGAATAAATGACTCACCTCTACGTACTAAAAACACAACCTTGTTTGTCTGAACTGAACCCAGACCCTCACCCTCCACATGCTCCAGGGGCAGCTTTCTGAAGTCTTCCATCTTTTCCTCCCCCGTGGATGGAAACCCAGACTTGAAGTTCTCTGTGAACTCACGGCTGCAGCATAACTTCATCTCTTTGATTCCCGTCTCCATGTGTGACTGCAGCTCGTCAGCAGCGCCGGTGAAGCTCAGTCCTTCTAGTTTAATAACTGTGAGAGCTTCGATCAGAGGCTGGAAGGCAGCAGCTGCTTCATACGTCTGCGGCTCTGTGAGGAAACACGGCAGAGTTCAGCTTTACTCAACTCAGGCTTCCACAAGCTGAGAGATGTGACAAATAGAGACATAAAAAATATATTATAACTATTGATCCAGCAGATGTTTTTAAACTTTAAAATGTTCTAGAAACTAAAACTGTCTCCATCACAGGTCCGACAGTACAGCCAGCGCAGCAGGAGCACACCCACAGTATCCTACAGCTTCCATAACTCAGCTCACAGCATCATTTATTGGACCCTCTCCGTCTGCCGATTGCCTGCATTTACTAAAGTCAAGGAACGTTTATTTCATAGAAGTAAATTCACTTCATCAGGACACTGCAGGATCTAATTATTTATTCTTTATATTAATGCCATTAATATAATTTTTCTCCTGTAAGCACTTTGGGCACAGCAGCTATGACTTTAAATGTGTTATCTACCGTAAACAACAGTGACTTGATTGATCTGATATCCTTTAGCTCAGAGCTGCAGAAGATGTTGGAACTGCTGTCAGAAGCTCTGGAGGCTGTAAACGTAGGAGACACGATGACATCTGGTGGTGTGCAGAGCTTACAGCAGCTCTCAGAGGCCAAAGCACCACGCCAGCTCTCTGAGCCACTTCCCCAGACGTGGATTCATCTCAGTCTGAGACTACGAGAACATTTCAGTGAAGCACTCCATAACCCTGACCCCGGGAGGCTGAAGCTCTTAGTTCAGAGGTCTCAGAGTCTCAGAAGTTCAGGATGCTTCTTATTCAGACGTGCTGCAGTTAACAGACACGTTCTTCTGTCAACTACTACACACATTCTCCAACCAGACTGTGTCCAGCGTGTTCTGTGGACTCGTGGACTTTATCTCCATGCATTCTCTGACTACTTGGTCCCGACTCCTGTAGACGGCACTGCCTGTTTTATTCTGTTGTTATTCCATAAAATCATTTATCGTTTAGCAAAGCTGACTAAAGCCTTTTCTGAAGCACCAGTGATGGCTTTGTGTCGATGTTCTTTAAAGGCTGTAAGCTGAACTTAAGGTGTCAAGCTGCTGCAGTGAACCTTTCATTACAGAGCTGAGGTTCAACATCCTGGTACCTGACAACAGGAAGCGCACCACAAACGTCGGATGTTTCTCTGCCGTCCAAAGCGCCGCCTTCATCTCCCTCTGAGCTCTCACTGACACCAAAGATCTAAGTGACAATAATTGAAGTTAGAAGTAACACCAAAGGTTTGAGTTCCATCAGTCACATCTTCTCATCGTTCTGCTGAGGACCGACCCTCTGCGTGATGTTTAAGTCTGGTGCCGTGTTTATGCCCTACAAACTGATGAAATTAAACAAAACCCTCATCAGGGTGACTGCTGCCTGGGACCTGATCTCATCACTCACAGTCTGTGAGCAGGAGGCAGCTCCTCCTCCTGGAGTCCACAGGTGGACAGACAGGTGTGGGTTTGGCTCTTCTTGGGAGTCGGGCTCAGGGTCAGGTCCAGTTCTATGTCAGCTGTCAGCACCACACGTTCTGAGAGAAACATCACATTCAGGTTCCTAGTAGAGGCCTGCTGTGGCTGCTGAGTGTCAGGTTCACGTTTAAAAACAACCCCTGGCTACTTAACAGACGAGAAGACAGATGTAACCTGTCTAGTACCTGGACAGTCTGACTCCATCTGGCGTCCATCCATGGCGTGTTGATCAGCGGCCACCTCTGGTACAGCATACTGTGAAATATCCAGACGCTCACCTGGACAGGAAGCTGAAGAAGAAGCAGACACATCGGTATGTTTCTCTGCTGTGCACTCGTGTCATCTAGAAGCACAAGTATCTCGTCTTCACCTCTGTGAAACACATCCAGAACTGAACCCTGCTCATCCAGCTCCTCAGGACAAACATTCATCTGACCACAGATGCTGGAAAAGGAGGTGTAGCTGTGTGCGGTCAGCTGCAGCGTGTCCACGACAGCAGCCAGCAGCAGCAGCGACTACACACAGAGGAAACGATCAGGGATGAGGTGACGACATGACCTGCTGTTCATGGGTTCTGTTTGTTCTAGCTACCTCTCCTCTGGTGGGCGACTCTTTAAAAAACTCCTCATGAACGTCTGCATGTGGATCAGTGGCGCCCCCACCTGGATGTCGTTGGTAGGACACACAGCGCCTGAAAGAGTGGTTTTAGTTGTAAGGGTTACACGAGGAAATGACGACAGAGCAGCTGTTTCTCATCAGTAATGAGCAGTTTTGCACCTGAACACGGTGTCCTCAGAGATGGCGCCACCTGTTGGGCTCAGCAGAGGGTCGGCCACAGGAAGCGTCCTCAGCCTGGACAGTTTGGCGTTCAGCGACGGTAAATGTCTCCTGAACTGTAGCAAGTGATCAGCAGCCAGGAGCTCTTCTGGCAGGAGGAGATCTGACAGATGTTCTGATCAGAACACTGCTGGTACCATATTGTAGGAGGGACATCTGACAGGAGATCAGTTACCTTTGCTCTTAGTTCCAGCTCCCGTCTGGTCAGTCGTCCACTTAGAAAACGACTCCTGCCATGGATCATTCATCTGTGACTCTTTGAAAACGTTCAGATCCAGGTCGACACCCTTCAGCGAGTCCGGATCAGAGCTGGGTTTCACATCCACATCTGCTTTAAATCTGAAGCACGACAGAACTGTTGCTGAAATTTCTCCACGGACTCTAACATGATGAATTTATTGTGTTTCAAGTGAACAGAACCTTTCAAGTAAATTAACTGGTTGTATTTTTTGTCCCAGATCGTCGAGCACAGAACCACCGACGGAGAGTTTGCAGGTAGAGATCACCTTTCCTGTCAGGGACGTTCATAAGGAGACACACACAGCACACAAGCAGACAAAGCACCAGCATTAGAACCCTGACAAGTTAATAACATGGACCATCTTGTTACAGACAATGTTCTGTTTAAAACCTGCTCCTGATCCAGTCATGTGGATGTTTCTACACCTGCACATCCCTGTCCAGCGAGCGTACGACCTCATGGCAACAGACAACACACCCCATCGCGCCTAAACATCCTTTAGAGAAACACAAGAATGGGCGGGCTGCCCTGGAACGAGCCTGATCCACTACTACCGGGTCCTACTGATGCAGGACCCCCAGAGGGCTCCCATCCAGACTGTTCACACCTGTTCTAGCAGCAGGAGACGCCTACACAGCAGTGAGCATGTGGCTTTATTGTTGGGCCAAATAGCAGTGACAGCTTTAGTAGGAGAACTGTGATGATAAGTTCTGGAGAAAGCGACAAGTTCTGGAGAGACATCTTCAGTCTGGGATGAGTGGAGCTTTAATGTGTTTTCTCACCAAAACGTGGCTCATACAGAACAGACAGGACTTCATAAAACCATGACCCATTAAACCAGCTGTCTCCAGTACTTTTGGCTCCTGGTACCTCTGACCCACGGGGTCCTGTAGATGACTCCAGGCTGCGGTCCACTGTGGGGATACAGGTCTGCGGTGCCGCTCAGGTAAGGAGTGGGCAGAGCCAGCAGGTCCATCTTCACCTTCAGACTGGTGCTGGACTGAAATATAAACAGAACACTCAGAGGAGAGCAGCTTCAATGAGAAACTCACAGGTAAAAGAAACGAGCAACACACTGACCTCAAAAACATAGTCCAGAGCTTTACACCTGACAGCAGAGAAGATCCCCGGCAGGGCACACCTGTCCTTCTCTGACCTGCCAACAGCGAAACAAAAAAACAGAAAAAAGCTCATTATCGGAAGAACACCTGGACGTTTTCATACCGTGGTCGTACACTGGTGGATTAACTCAATATTTCACCAGCTGAAACAGGTATGTTGACTATTTTTCTAAAATAAATGCGTCACAAAATATGTTAACCTGCAGCGTTAGCTTGTTTGGCTAATGCTAATGTGTCCGAGCTAGCTAGTTAGCCGAATTAAAATGTTCTCTACAGACTTCCAGCTCAACGGGTGAAGCTTCAGCAGCACAAATCTAAAAAATACAACTTCTGTAATGGCGTTTCATGGGTTAACATCCTACTTACATGAGGCAGGAGGTTTGTTTTGCTGTTTTAATCACAAACTGAGAGTTTCAGTCAAAGGTTGAAGCTTCGGGTCTGTGACGCGGCGATAGGCTTGACCTTTGCGCATGCGCTCTTGGAGGAATCAGTGCAAAAACATAATTTCACGGTAAACATGAATATGTTCTTTTAGTTGTTTTAACAGTTATTGTTTTCTATGTTTACCCAAAGACTACCATCTGACAATATCGTAACATTAGAGAGATACTTTATTTATTTTATTTATTACAAAAATACACATAAAGAGGTAAATTAAACAATAAGCATCCATAGAAACTGACAGCAGTCCAAACATAAGGAACACTCACACGTTATAAAAGCAGTTAGAGGGATGAGTAGTCAGTCAGAGTCTGTGTAAAGAGTTAAGCTCCTAATCAGAGGCTGTCAGGTGTAGCTGGAGCTGGTCTCTGTCACAACGTTTCAGGGGAAGAGAAGCAGCTCAAACCAGGTGGGCTTTTTTTTTTTAGAATAAGAAGAAGGATGGTATTAGTTAACAAAGAGCTCCAGCATTTGGCAGCACTGTGGGAGGCAAAGTTAGTCTGGGCTATAAGATGAGACAATCAGCTGTTCAGGCGATGCGTCGCTGCAGCTTCATCAGAGGCAAACTGCTTTCATGGCATTTATTACATGTTTAATTATGGAGACCCAGGGTTGTCATGGTAACCTGTTGGACACATTAATAACAATAATTAACCAAAACATTCAGTGCTGTGCGTGTTTTTCCTGCAGGAACACTTTGTGCTCGTTGCCACAGGGAGGCGCCATTAACCACCTTATTACCATGGTGTGCTGATACGGAGGATGTGGACCGGTTCCTCAGATCCAAAACTCACAACCAGAGCAGCAGGACTACGTTTATTAGTTGTAAGTCAGTAAATCACTTCATCCTACATTAGATGTGAACCTGCAAACTGCAGGACTGTACGTGACAGAAGAGCTGCTGTGGTTCTGAGAAGAACCGGGTCAGTTTTTCTGTTTTCTTTTTCTTTTTCCATCCTTCTTTGTCTTCTCTGTGAGCTTGTACATCTGGCGTGTGACCTGGCTGGACGGTCTGCAGGTTAATAGACTCTTAAAGATCTATGGTTGGACTTTACTGGTTTCTCGTCCAGTGGGCAGAATGTTGGTTTAGGACACATTCAGGGACTCTGGCCATGTGGGAGAAACTACAGGAAACCTCACACTGACACCAAACTGCACGAGCTAGGAGGTGATTCACAGAAAATACTGAGGACTGCCCTGTACAACAAGCACAATGCATTTACTTCTATGTATAATTCAAACAAAGGGGTTTGATCGACTACAGATGAAAACACGTCATGTCCAGTTCAGGCTAATTGCTCTGAATGGATGGAGCCTGAAACCAAAGGCCTTTAGCGTCTGGACGTTTTGTGTCTGTATGTCTGTGTTTTGTACCATTTTCAGAAATCAGAATCATATTCAGGACCTGTTTTGTGGCTCAGTAGATTTTCACACATGTATAGCAGTACCATTAGTCACCTCAGTGTCTCATTTTAATGTTTTTTAAAAATCTCTGTGGTTGTTTGCTCAGGATTTACATTGTTTTGTCGTACCTCTGCAGTCATTCTGTGTCTTTGAGGTCATTTTGTGTCTCATCTTGATGAGCTTTGCATCTCTTTGTTAGTCCGTCACACAGAGTTGACGTCTTTTCGTGCTGCATGCTGATGGTGTTGCATCCCTTCGTACTCATTCTGTCTGTTTGAGGGGATTTTTGTCCCAAGTTGGTAATTTTATGTCTCACATTAATAATTTTGTGCTGCATTGTTGCCATTTTGTTCTTTTTATAATTGTTTGTATGTCTTTGTAGACATTTTGGTCTTTGTGTCACATTTTAATAGTTTAGCATCTTTTTATGGCCAATCTGTGGTTAGTCTGTGTTTTTTTGGTTTTTATGCATCTCATATCAAATTTGTGGCATTTATGTCTCATTTTGGTGAGTTTATGCAGTCTGATGATTGTTATTTGTTCCATTTTGTGTCTCGTCTTTCATCTCTTCGTACTCGTTTGCATAGCTGCCTCACATTTTGGTAATGTTCTGTTCATGTACGTCTTTTTAGTGCCTCTTTTACTTGTTTTGTGTCTCTTTCTAGGATATATATTATAAATGGAGGACAGGACCAGGTGTCTTTGACTCTTTGAGCCCTGTGGCCGGTTCCCGTTTGGTCCGTTCTGCCCGCAGTGAACGCCACAACTTCATCATATCTGGTGGTTGTGTCGGACGCAACACCGCTCCACATGGAGAGGCACCGCTGGAACAGGTGAGAAACCAGAGGGACCTCATAAAGATGGGAGAGGTTACAAGAGCATCAAAGGGCTGCTGAACATGAGCTGCAGCAGATGTTAGGAGGTAGAGGATGAGCCGTGCTGCCAGGGACACAAGGCACACCAAGAATCCAACAGTACAAACCTCTCACTGTGGTTATCAGTGGAAACTGCTGCTGCCGAGCTGCTCAGACAATCTCTGGGAAAACCTTTGTTCACAAAGCTGCAAGATTAAAGTGTGCCTGATGCACACTGATGGCACGTTCATTGGTCAGATGAAACCAAAAGAATGAATTAGGATCAGATGGATCCCAGCATGTTGTTTGTCCAAAAAATACCACAATGAATGTGCTGATATGAGGCAGTTCAAAGGGTAGAGGGGCGCTGACATTTATAGACGGCACTACAAATAAATACACAATGAAAAAATGACTCCCAGTCTCAAGCTGCTTGGCAGGAGGAGAGGAATTTTCCAACATGACAACGATGCCAAACACACTGCAACAATCACACGAGAGTTTCTACAGCAGAAAAAAAGAGAGAGACTGTTCTGGCCAAGTCTTTCTTGAAGAATCCCTCCAGCGTAGAGCAGCTGGAAGTAATCATGTGTGAAGAACATCTCTGTCCAGATCACTGGACGGGTGTCATTCATACCCAGAGAAATCAGATGTGTCATCGTAAAGGAAGACAGAAGGACGGAATGTCACCTAATGAAGAGACTCTCTGTAAAGTAGAGCCTGTTTTAATTAGACATCACATCTAGCGCACTGCTCTTCAACTTTAAAGTGATGCGGTTAATATAGCACGATATGTTTCTGAAGTCTCCGTAACCTCACCCCACAGATCCCTCTGAGAAACCGCCCGCTGAGGCAACGCTTCAGTGATCAGCTACAAAACTCAAATCCCCAAATGACAGCATGATTGCACGCAGAGCGCCTCGAGACGTGATCGAGTTTCATGGAGATTGGCTTAAAAAAAAGAGAGCCTCACAATAAAAATCCTCTCGATTCTTCACGTTGACGCCTAAAAAACGTCTCAGGTGGAAACAAAACCCTCCGACACGGTTAAACTGTGGCTCTTTGTGTTGCTGCGACATCTGACCCGCTCTGACCCACATCAGCAGCTTTATTTGCAGGATTTTGCTCTTGGTTTCAATCTGAAGTGTGTTTTGTTCCCTGTAATTTCTACATATGCACACAGACACAGCGGGCTGCTACCCGACACTTGGGCTACAGCTGCTGGAGGTTCTGCCCTCTTGGTGCAGAACCACGCTCTTTGTTTCTGCCTCGTTTTGTTCCTCCAGTTTCAGTCTGAGTTTCTGTTGGAGCTGAAATCTGAACAACATTGAAACACAGCGTTTTATTGACACACGCTTTGGTTCATTGGTTTATTTCCTGTTAGTATGTTACAGTGAATCGATCACGCGTGTGCAGGCCCACCGACCGCTCCTCAGCAGTCTGGTCAGCTACGGCACAGTTTAATCACATTTAGATTTTGGCTAGTATTTAAGGGAAAAAATGGAGCTAAATGAAGCTTCAGCTACTAGCCTGTTAGCTTAGCTTAGCTCGGCTAACACCTGGACCAGTGCCAAGGTGCTGTGGTTACTTCAGTTTGAATCAGAAAATACTTCATCTGCATTAAAAACATGTTGAAACCTTTCAGAAAGTAGGACTTTCGAGGTTCAGGTAAAGACTGTAAAGCAGAACAACGGACAGAACAGCGCGTCGTGTTTTAGAACCGATCGCGGTAAACCGTAACCTGAAGATGTGGTGGAATAAGAAGCAGCAGGTCCATGAAGGAACGTACAAATTAGACCAAACATTCAGGTACATTCATAGTTTGAGACTGAGGTGTTAAAACATGAAGACGACAGAAGAAAGAAGCTAATTTGATCCAGTCAGCAGGCACTTTGGATTGAGGACACATTTCTGCTCCGTCTCGACACTCGGGCTCATTTTTTGCGCTCCTCGATCTGCTCCACCTCGCTGGACTCGTCCACCACTTTGCCGTTAATCATGGTCTGAGTGACGACTTTTACAATCTTCCTGGTCCTCACTTCAGGGTCTTCTGCAACGAGGAGTGAGCCAGAGTTAGTTACATCCATGCTTCACGTCTGCTGGAACATCACTGACACTGTTGTTAACCATGTGATAGTAAACGCTGGGCCTGCATGACTAGTTCACATCTACTGCTGTGACAGCTTTGGCCAGAAAACGCTGAAGAAGAGGGGATAAATCTGCTCGGTGCTGGGGTTAGGGTCTCCTCTGGGTCCTGTGTGGGTATCGAGTGCACACATGTGGGCAAAAGACGAAGTCTGAAAACGTCTGAAACCAGACCACCATCGGCCGCTGCAGCAGACAGAAGGCCACAGTTTAACACATCTATTGAGAAGCTTTGCTGCAGGACTTCCTTCATTACATCTGGCCTTTAGTGTGACACTGGATCCGATACGACTGACAGCAGGAGACGCAGATGGTTTCCTACATCCAGCACAAACTATCACAGGACAGTGTGAAGAAACGTCGAACCAGACAGCTGCTGACGCTCAGTAGATAAGATCATGAGAACTTACTTTTGGGAGGTGGAGGTGTTTCCTTCACCCTGTAGGACGACATGATGTGAGATTGGATTAAATGAGAGCAAAGCAGAAAGAAGAGGTTCAGTCTCTATCTGATGACGGTACAGGAGACATTGGAGAGACGTTTAGATATGTGGGGGATACACAGCTGCTAGCAGAGCACTGCTAAATTCAGGATGAACCCTCTGGACCCCGAAACCCACTCACAGGTTTCAAAGGTCCGTCGGTGTTTGAGAAAACTACACTTTTTATCAGAAACTGTAAAAACAAAAAGAATCAGAGGAGTTTGAACCCTTGAAATAGTCATTGTTGATATTTCATCCAAATCTCTTTCTTCTACATGATTCATTTAAAATTTCAGCAAATTTCAGGAGACAGGAGA
>NW_007578300.1:33371-44657 GCF_000690725.1 Stegastes partitus
AGGAGATAGGAGACAGAAGACAGGAGACAGGAGATAGGAGATAGGAGACAGGAGACAGGAGACAGGAGACAGGAGATAGGAGATAGGAGACAGGAGATAGGAGACGGGAGACAGGAGATAGGAGATAAGAGATAGGAGATAGGAAACGGGAGATAGGAGACAGGAGATAGGAGATAGGAGATAAGAGATAGGAGACAGGAGGTAGGAGATAGGAGACAGGAGGTAGGAGACAGGAGATAGGAGACGGGAGGTAGGAGATAGGAGATAGGAGACGGGAGGTAGGAGATAGGAGACAGGAGATAGGAGATAGGAGGTAGGAGAGCAGTTTGGAGGGAAAAAAACTTAAAATCTAAGTACAGTAGTAAAAATACCAACAGTGTGTGGAGTCATTTACATTTTTCCATCAGTGGGAGCATTTTATTGCTGATTACAGCTTTGTTCAGTTTTTCTGAAATCAGTTATCAAGAAGATTAACTTTACTTTCCTCTTTACATTATGACTGTGCTGGAGGTGGAGGTGTCTCTCCTTCTATCAGGAGCAGGACTTTGTGTTGCAGCCAGAAATGAGTCCAAATGTGACAGAAATGCTCAGAAGCTGCTCCGGGTTCAGAGGGTGAAATGGATAGACAGGTGAATGAATGAATGAATGAATGAATGAATGAATGAATAAATATTCCCATGAGATAAACATGGCTGTAACTACAGAACTACCTCACATAGTTAGTGGTGTTTTGGTGCTGCTCAAATAAAAGAAGAAAGAGAAACTCTTGCTTGAACATGTGTTCTCCCAGAACCTCTGTGGTTTCCGTGGTTTCTGTGGTTTCCGTGGTTTTTGTGGTTTCTGTGGTTTCTGTGGTTGTGATGTTGGTCACTTACATTTCCTCTCCTTCCAGCAGCCTCCTGTAGGTGGCGATCTCCATCTCCAGGTTCTGCTTGATGCGCAGCAGCTGCTCGTAGTCGGTCTTGTTGCGCTGCATGTCCAAACGCAGCTGAGACAGCTCGTCCTCCAGCTGCGTCAGCGTGGCCTGGAGGCGGTCCATCTCCACAGAGTACTTGTGACCCGTTTCTCCCAGGTTCCCCTCCAGCACGGCCACCTGTCAGCACCACATGAAGCCATGAGGCAATGGCAGCAGGTAGCTGGTGTCCTCTACATTACAACACCACGTGCAGGACCAGGCAGGTTCACGCTCAGATGTCAGGCTGTGTTTCAGGCCTTCATATCCATGAAAGCAACTTAAACAACACAAAGGCTCTGATTTCTGTCAGATACAGTAACACAGATCATGTTCTGACCTGCATGTGCAGCGATATGGCGATCATCAGCCTGACATGTTTACCACCCGGCACTACTCTGTATGTTTACCTGTTGAGCTCATCACCCAACCGGAGATACGAGAGCCTGTCAGCGCCATCGTATCTCAGCGTCCAGCTCTGTGTGCTCACTATCAGGCTGAGCAAACAGCACAGAGCTGTGTTAGCCTCCGAGAACGCCTCTTTATGGTGCTTAGTCTGTGCTCACATGACTTGCTTGAGTCCATGTCCTATCACATCCACTGATTACAGGAGGATGGTCAGACGGCCCTCAATGCAGCAGCAGCCCTCTGGTGAGAGGAGAAAGCAGCTGTTCTCTACAGATGTGTCGACATGGTGGTAGAGGACTGGCTGTTGATGTGCCGTCCCACAAGCTTTCTAGTAGCTGCATCTCTCCCCACCGCTGACAGTTCTTTGACTGTCTGTCTGCCTAAGAGTCCATACCTATACCTATACCTATACCTATATCTATACCTATACCTATACCTATACCTATACCTATACCTATACCTATATCTATACCTATATCTATACCTATACCTATACCTATATCTGCACCTATAAGCTGTACTCTACCTGTTTGCGAAGGCTGTCGAGCTCGACCTCCAGAGCCTGCAGGAAACGCCGCCTCTCACTGAGCTCACTCTGGGCACAGCGTAAAGCCTCGTTGCTTTCTTTCACCTCCGACTGCACCGCCTCCAGCTGTGGACACACAGTGTACAGTAACACGTAGCTCTCTATGAGGCGTGTAACATAAACGACCAGTATTAGTGACAGAAGGATGAGCAGTGGTTCATGCAGACCTTCTTGAGGTACCAGGCCTCGGCCTCCTCCTTGTTCTTGCGAGCGATGCCCTCGTACTGGACCCTGAGCTCAGCCAATATGGCCCCCAGATCAGGACCCTGAGCTGCATCCACCTCCACGTTCACCTGCTCGTTGGCCAGGCGCAGCTTCATGGAGCTCATCTCCTGCAAGCACAGACATCAGAGGAAGAACAAGCGGTTGTTAACGGTACGACATCGTTCTGAAGCTGCAGAAGACGAGAAATGCTGGTTACGGTCGATCTGGTCTGATGAAAGCCACATCTCTGGGTCTGGTTAGGGTTAGCAGTAGTGTTGATGCAACGGCTCAAAGTTCTCGGGTCACAGAACGAACACACATGTTGACATTATCATAACCACGTAGATACCACAGATAGATGAATGCTGGCGTCTGAGAATTGTTGGGGGTTAGCTGGTGTTTGAGTTTGGTGAAGTCAGCTCCCACATCGAAAGCAGAAGCGCTGAACTGTTACTTCCTCAAACTCCTGCTGCCATCAGACGTTTCAGTCATGAATGGGGCTTTTTCTAACCTCCTAGCTAATTATGTGCTAAGTGTAGGTGTTGGCGGCAACGCGTTGTTACTGTGGGTAGTTAGGAAACATTTGTGGTTTACGTTCGTTTAATTGGTTCCTTTATGTGAAAGTGGTAAAACGTTGACAGGCACCAGTGAACAGCTGCATGAGAATAAGGCTGGTGTCACGCGAACACATCGTCTAGTCACTGTTTAACTGTTTGTAGGGCCGACGTGGGTGCGCTTCAGTTTAGACTCTGCCGTGTTCATCACATGTCCCTCATGACCACATTACCGAATGACGTTGGAGCTGAAGGTGTTTATTGGTGGCGTCCGTCAGGCTGTGACGCAGCTACCACAGAGCTGAGAACTTTACATGGCTGGTAAACTGTAAACAGGCCCCACCAGCTCCTCTCTATCACCAGTAACCGTCACCAGTAAGTAGGTGCTACTGAAGTGAAGGCAGCTCCTGATGTCAGACAGAACCTGTTCTGATCCACAGTCTGAGTCCAACAGCTGCTTGTTAAATGTCTGCACACTGAAAACATCATGACGCTGATGTTTAGTTTTACTGAGACGAAGAAGAATCAGCCTCATCCCAAAGTGCATTAAAATCATCATGCATGAGATAGGACCTGGAAATATACGTTCCATCCATCAGTTTAAACTCGACTGCATCATATCACACCTCTGGTTTTCCTTTCTTTAGACGTACCTGCATTACTTACTGTCTACTCTTTATATAATTTAAATGGATTCTAGTAAAATAAGATAAGATAAGATCAGCCTGTATTTATCTCGCAGTGGAGAAATTCACATTGTTGACAGCAGCTTTACACACAGAGATACACACATACTATAAATATACACATAAGTATAAGAAATAGTGCAACAAGTATAAACGTACACATAAAAGGAGAATAGTGCAAATGGAATATGAGAATGAGAGTAGTCTAATCTTATTCAGGATCAGAGACAGAAGTGTAGGTGTTCTATTCATATGATGACTGCTCTACATGTCTCCATATGTTCCTGATCAACTCGTTTCTGTCTGATCGCCTCAGCACAGAGGAGCGTCTACATCCTGGACACCACGCCTGACAGTCTAAACACACTCTGGATGGGCTGTTATCTTGCTGTCTTTGAGCGCTGTACTTACAAAGACAAAGGGTGTGTCTGTACACTCACATGATCATGTTTCAGACACTGAGCGCTGCTCAGCTTCACAGAGCTGCTTTATATCAGCTTGTTGTTCATCAGGTGCAGAGGTGCTGCCTTCATGCGGCTCAGAGAGCCCACTGTGCTTCTAAGACACCCTCATCTGAACACGACTACGCTTGACGTCTTCTGAAGTGAGTCCATTGATAAGCAGCAGCTGATGGATCGTGTCTTTTGTGACCTCCACCTCGGCGGGGTTCTCACCTCGTCGTGATTCTTCTTGAGGAAGTAGAGCTCCTCCTTCAGGCTGTCCAGGTCTCCTCTCAGAGTGGCGATGATCTGGTCGTGGTCCGACTTGGCCCTCCTCAGAGCCTGGCAGTCCCTCTCCACCGACTGGCACAGGGTGGCCTCCGCCTCCCATCTGCAGAGCAACACCAACGGAGGCTTCAGCAGGAGCAAAGAAACACAAGGCCTCTGGCGCTCACGTCATCATGACATGTGGAGCTATGGCAGAGGCGTCATTTAATCCAGAAGTCACACATCCTCAAAGTCTTCGTACATGTGGAGCAAACGTGTTGCATCTGCTGCACAGTTAACAGGATTTGTTACCGACTAGCAGGTTGTGACTCGTCCAAACAAAGATGGCTGTCTGTCTTAATGGTTTTAATCTTGTCCTGCTGGGATTAGAAATAAACCTCGTAGACACGTCATATGTGCAGAGGACCAAGTGTTCTTAAATCCATGTGCACAGACATGTTTTAACCAGGACGAGTTTGGCTGGTTGAAAAAAGATGTCCAGGACTTAAACTCATGACAACTGCTGTTGGGAAAAGTACTTAGATTACTTCCTTAAATAAAAGTTTAATTGCGACATAATTTAACTGCTTCCTTGTGAGTTTACATAAAATAACAGTAATTAATAATAATAACAGTTACTGAGGTGCTGAAGAAAAAGGTTTTACTTAAACACTGACGCAGTAGCAGGAAGGATGCCTTTAATGCTGCAGCTGGTCACGCTGAGGCTCCTACAAACTGAATTTACTCTTCTGTAGAATAATTTAGGACATTTTGGCTGTAAAATGTTATTTTGAGTACCTGGCGTCCCCAGGTGGATTCAGAGGACTGGACACGTCCCTGACATGTTGGAGAACGCAGCATAAACTAAATACTGAAGAACAGCACCTGAAAGCTGCAGCTGGATAGATTCCTGGATGTCCTTTGTTAATTAGACGTTAGAGGCACAAACTGGGGCTAGAAAGCGTTCAGGAAATCCCAGCATGACGTGAAAAATAACGAGCAAACTCATTCAGAGACGTGCATGTCAGCGCCACATGCACTTTGCTGTGAACACCATGAATCACTGTCAGCTGATTATCACTCATCACATCAGCCGCAGAACATACCATCAGCACACTGCGAAGAACACCGGCCCTGCCTCGGCCAGCTTTCCCTTCAGCCTCCCTTTGCCAACCGCAAACTCTGCGGAAACGGACAGCGTGTTTCTGACCTGCACAATCCATCACGTCCTGCGCTCGCTGATGGCTCGGCTGCTCGGTGCCTGAGCACCGTGGGAATGGAGCTCTTGTTTCGCAGCCTGACAGAAAGGTCATTTATTCACATCGCCTTGCAGTCTGGCGCTCCCATGTGAACACTCGCAGGCAAGTAAAAGAAAGAAAGGTCTGTGTGACACTCACTTGACCCTGAAGTCATCGGCTGCCAGCTTGGCGTTATCAATCTCCAGCATGATGCGGGCGTTCTCCAGCGTCTTCTTCCTCACCTGAGCGGGGAAACAAGGGGTTTAAAGTTAGTTAAAATAGCACAGCGGGTGTTTTTATGAGCTCCCTAACTTTTCTTTATCTCCTGTCAGAAAGCCCAAATGTCAGTTTGCTGCCGACTAGAAGGACAATCCAGAACTGCACTATCACCGTCACCGTAGCGGATGCACATCCCAACGTGATATCAGATCAGATTAGATAGAACTTTATTGATCACTTTGGTGGGGTACCTCAGGAAGAGACTAGAAGCAGCACGACACCGACAGCAGCACACATCAGTTCAGAAACACATCAGGTGCACGAGTAAAAAGTCAAACGGAGTCAAAAACACACAGCACCAGAACACTGAATAGATGCTCCTAAAATGATGATTTATGAAGTGAAGCTCTGATGTTTTATGTGTTCATGGAGTAACGCCTGACGTGTCAACACACACTTCAGAGATCAGTAGATTTCCTATGAGACCCTGCAGCAGCGTGTTGGTGAAGCTCCTCCACCCAGGAGCTCCCTGCTCTGGACCAGGACAGAAGAATGTGGCCACATGTGTCACGTTCACTAAAGAGGTAGTGTTACCATGAATGGACAGGAAGTGTGTTTGTCGTGCTCTAGTCCTGCTGCCCAACATTCAGTGAAGATGCTGAGACGTTTCCAGGTTATGAGGCTGTTATTTACTGTAATCTGTATTTTTGACGAGGCAGAAATAAAAATGTCCCGTTTTGCTGGAGCTGTGTTCCTGAAGATGAGGAGAACGGAGACTCAGAAAGGGTCTCTTCATGAATAGAACCTAAACAGTTGATTTTGGCGGGTCACTGGACTAAATCTGTGGATGCTTTGCAGGTGCACATTTTAAAAACCCGTCTCAGAGACAAAGGACCAACATGTACCCCTGGACACTGACCTCCTGCCCGATGGCGTGGGCCTGTGCCATCATGGCCTCGATGTCGTGTCCTTTGGGCGCTTTCTCCAGCATGAGCTGCTTGATCTGAACCTCCAGCTCAGCGTTGGACCTCTCCAGCGAGCGGACCTTGTCCAGGTAGTTGGCCAGCCGGTCGTTCAGGCCCTGCATGGTCTCCTTCTCGCTGGTGCCGAGGCCCAGGCCGTTGTAGGACAGGCTGGTGCCGAGCATGTTGAGGCCGTTGCCCACAGAGAAGGAGCGGGACAGAGACAGCGTGGCGCCGGTGGACAGCTGAGAGACGGAGGGTTTGGGTCGGAGGCTGCGTCCGCCGTCCCTCACAGACATGCTGGAGAAGGAGGGCTGACGCACAGAGTAGCTGCGCATGGAGAGGGTGGAGGCCATGGTGTCCGCTGCAGGAGATCAGACCAGGGTTAGTTCTGTCAGGGCTCTGGTGGAGCTGTAAGTCTGCTGAGCGACACCGACTGTGTCCAAGAGAAAGACCAAATAAGAGACGTATGAGCAGCCAGGAGACAGCTCACCAGCCTCTCTGCAGATGCTTTATCTGCGCTGGCTGTTCGGTTTCCTCTCTTTAAGCTATTTCCTTGTGGCTGATTTGCATCTCTAGTTTTGTGCTTGTCTTTGTGTGGTTGTTCTGTGTCTCTGTGAGCCTCCTCTGTGTCTAACCTGCTAAATGTCAGCTGGACAGAGAGCAGTAGAATATAAACGCTCAGTCCTGAACAGGACGTCTCAGAGTTCTGGAGGATAAGATGCAGTACCATGTCATATGTTTGGATAAAGACAAGATAGAATTCTATAAATACTGAAGGAAATGATGGAAGTCTTTAAAAAGAACTCTCTAGTAGATCTTGTAGAGTTCATCCCTCACTGTGTGCTTTCAGTCTGCCTCCCTCATCCTGTGGTGATGCAAGAATAAAGCAGAGAGACGTACTCACAGTTCTTCAGTAGGTCTTCCCTGGTGCTGCTCGCTCAGCTTTCTGCCCCCGATGCTGCGACTGACTGCTGTTGCTGGACCAGATTTCACAGGTGAGCAGAGGCTCGACTGTCGTTGTAGGGGAGGAGCCACGGATGTGACCAATCAGAGGACGCAACATGACACCTCGTACAGGAGTGAGACTCAGCAGTCAGGTGCTCATGAGTGAAACCAAACCAACATGTCACTTCATTCACATCCTAATTCAAAGAAGAACATTCAGATTCTTTTCAGGTATGTTGTCAGCAGGTGTTCTGCTGCTCTAAGAACAGTTACCTGTGTTGGTGTAAGTTTGACCAAATACATCTGATGGAGATGCGGTGGTAACAATCAAGTCACTCCGAGTATTTGAGCTGCTGAAATGAGATCAAATGTGAAAAAAACCCAATTCCCTGTTCTTCTACCATGAACCTGCTGCAGTGTGTCATCCCACTGTCAGGCTGTGTTGGGCCTCAGACCTCCGAGCCATGACAACAGCCTCCTCAGGTTTTGGTCTGACCTGGTTGGTGAGACCGGTGTGGCTGGAACCAGGAGCTGGCTGTCTCCACAGTGATCGTATTGAGGCTGGACACAATGCCATGTGCCTCCTCGGAGCCGCGTGAGGAGCTGGTTTCACCTGAGGACGGGAGGAAGCGGGAACAATGGAGCGACAGAATGAATGGAAAGGGAAGACCCCTGAGAAATGCACAGAGATGCAGGGCGTGGGTCGGGCTGAACTGGAAACCGGGCTGGTGTTTAATAGAGTCCCTCCCAGCCCGGTGCTGCTGTCAGACAGCGTGTGATCCCATCGCCTGGATTCCTCTGAGCATTATCCTCCTGGAAGATCAGATCTCAGCGACACTGACCCGGTTTACTGCCTCACATGCTGCCGCCCCACCCAGCACGGCCCGGTATGAGCTGATCACACTCGTCAACTGTTCACTATGAGACTTTCTTTTGTGCTGTTTGTAATCTGATTGTAAAAGTTCTGCCCTACTGGGTCCAGACACAGTAACATGAACACCAGCCAGAACTCCCACAAGGAAGATGAATCAGAGTCAGGAACAATCAGGACGTCTCTGTCTTCCTCAAGCGTCCATCAGGTGCAGGACGAGTGTGTTTGCATCGCTGGGCTCAGATATGATCAGAATAATACAGCTGCTGAGTAACATACTGCAGAAAACCTGCACACGGAGGACACGGTTCAGGGACTTATGCAGATTTTTTTAAATATATATATCTATCTGCTTGGGGTTCTTGGTTCCATCAGATGAAAGCAACAAAAAAAAAACAATTTAAGGCACAAATTCCTCGTAACAGTCAAGATTCAAGATGAACTTTATTGTCCCAGACGTGGACAATCTGTCTACAAGCAGACGCAGAATACAGTTAGTAGACAGAATAAATAACACATCAAGTAAAAGGACTATCACAGACTGAAGGCTGGAACAAATGAAGCTCTAAACCTGTTCAGTCAGTGTGGCTATACTGCCACCATGTGGGCAGAAGCGCACACTACATCACAGAAGGTCTGATCATAGGAACTCACTGTGGGTCAGTATGAGCTAAAGGTCAGACTTTCAGACTGTGACCCAGCAGCTCATGAGGACTTTCAACGGCATCTGTTACTCTGATATATATCTGATGTTGTTGAAATGATCCACAGTGTGTGTTTGTGTAATTAACCCCACAGACCACAGCGGTGACTGATAGCAGAGCAACGTGGTGCTAACGAGCTGCTTCTGAAGGTGTAATTAAAGCAGCATCACAGCCCACAGACGCATCCTTCCTGTTTAATGTGACTGCATGCAGTGGTTTTCCTCAGGACGCTGATGTCGCTGTGATCTGGGACGAGGACGAGCCAACAGATCAATAAACAGCAGCAGCAGCTCGTATGAGGGACAAACACACCTGTGGCAGGTGCACAACTATGAACACTTTAAAACACGGAGCGTAGCTATGAACACACCTTTACAGTAAGAATAAGATAAACAGGCTGACATACACTGTGTGGCCTTTTTATATTTAAACTATGCAAATCAGCGAGGCGCTTCAAAGCATTTCACCAAAGATGTCTGTGTTGTTCTCTGATGGTGCAACCTGTAGATACCTCTGAAATACCCCCACAGTGGCCCCTTATCACCCCCTCGTCTCTTACAGTCTAGTCCAGTGGTTCTCAAACTGGGGGTCAAGACCCCCATGGGGGTCCCAAGATGGTTTCAGTGGGTCACAGATCACTGTAAAAAAAAAAATAATAATAAAAATAAAGCCTTTATTTATCAGATAAATGTGTATCAGGGCTGTCAGAACAGAAGTGTTTACTTGATCGGAAGGTCGGCGGTTCGATTCCGTCCTGTAACCTGTTTCATGGTCGTTGTGTCCTTGGGTAAGACACTTCCCCACCTGCCTGGTGTGGATGTGTATGAATGGATTGTTTGAGGTGGTGGTCGGAGGGGCAGAATGGCAGTCACGCCTCTGCCAGTCTGCCCCGGGGCAGCTGTGGCTACAACCGTAGCTACCACCACCACAATGAATGTGTGTGAATGAATAACTGACAGTGTCCAGAGTGTCCAGAAAAGCGCTGAATAAATCTGATCAATTATTATTATTATTATTATTATTCCCACTCCTTTTTAATATTATGATTTGATTATGTGATATCATTATTATTATTCTTTTTTGCTCTTTTAAAAATTATTTTCTTTTGTTTTTTTATTTTTTTCTCTTTCATTTGTTTGAAATAAATTAATTAATTCATTCATTCATTCATTCAAAAGAGAATTAAGGTGTTAATGTAAAGAGATCAATCTGTGGAATTAACGCCTGAACAGCAGAGTTATTACTAATGATGTATTAAATATTCTAACTGGGGCGTCATGAACACACACTGATGCTATTTTGGGCGTCGTGCTCAGAGAGTTTGAGAAGCGCTGGTCCGGCCTGTTCAATACCACAATCAGTGTTTTATTGTTACCAGAATAACATTCAGACCAGAAACACACTGAATTATAAAGACGTATACGTACGCTCACATTCCTCACATGAAAACCACTGAATCCATCCGTCTGCTGATGAGTTTGTTCATGTGACCCCTGATTAGAGTTCAACGGTGAACGGCAGGTACTATCAGCTCTGCACTCGTTTATCTCTGAACTATTCCACACAAGATGTGACAGTTTTGTTCACGTAAATCTCATGTCAAGAGAAAAGCAGCAAACATCATGTCTCTTATTGTTAAAAATGAAATCTTGTTTCCAGGAGTTTATACGTGATCTTGATGGGAAGGTACAGAGAGCAACGCAGAGCGCCGTGCAGCCCAGATATTTAGCTACAAGAAGCTGAACTGGACGCCAGTTATAGGCTCCTAATTATAAGGAACCTCTCTGAGTCCAAACCATGATCGTGACAGATGATTAAAATCTGCCTGTAATGCTTCACAGCACATTCACCGACCCACTGGCTAAACTTCTAGAAAATGTTCTTACTGTTTGTGTGCAATGGTGAGCAGGCTGCATCAGGACCAGCCGTCAGCAGCTAATGCCCCCAATAGCCCCAATAGCCCCACAGGGGTCAGACCATTGGTTTTATATCTGTAGCAGAGCTGGATGCACCACGATGGCGTCCTCTTCTTTACTGGTTCACCAAGACAGGACGCTGATATGAACGGCCGCTCTGTCACGGAAACTTGTCGTCTCGTGGTTGGTTTTCCATCCGGACAGGACGACTGAACGTCTCTGAGTGTGTCTTTGGAAATATGAGAACATTTAGAAGGTTTCCTCTTCTGAGAAAGTGACCTTCAGGAAGTCCCAGCAGCGTCCTCAGTCTTCAGGTGTGCCGCTGTGCCCC
>NW_007578300.1:45678-75528 GCF_000690725.1 Stegastes partitus
GTTGTGCCCCCGCCTGTACCTGCCCCGCAGCCCGTTGTGCCCCCAGCGTGCCTCAGGAGGCAGATGTAGATCCTGCTCCAGCTTCTTATAAATCAAACTCTAGTGCTGTGATATTTCAGAATCCGTCGTCCCCCCAAAACAAACACTTTGTGGGAACCTGCTCCAGTCCAGTGTTTGTTTTTGCTCGGTGCGCCGCTGGCCGTGGGCCTGGATGGAGTGAATCATCACTTTCTGCTCTCTGCCTGCTGCTCTCCTGAGCTACTGTACACATGCAAAAGGCTCTTTGTTTATTCCTCAGCAGTTCTATAGCACACTACACACTGGCCCGTCGTCCGCTCCAGTCCATTCATTTTCCTTTGTTTTGGCTTTGTTTGGAAACTCGATACTGAACCCAGTTGAGCAGAGCTTTCAGAGCCGGGTTAGATGGTGGGCCTGTGCAGTGTCCACAGTTCAACACAACACCGGTTCCACAGAGTAAGTCCACTGCGGTGCAGTTTGCCTAAAGAAAAGACTTTTCACCTAAAAACCTTCACCCATGTAGCGTTAGCCATCGTGATCCGGCTCTGAAGTCCCTTATGGTCCAGTTCTGAGCGACAAACTGAGACCCTCTGACTTGAGAGGAGGTTAAACTGCTGTTTTTGTCTTCTGTCACCAAACAGCTGATGGACGGCGTCACATTCAGATGAGAGTTTTCCACAATAAGCAGCTGCTGCTGGAGGGAAACTAGCTAGCTAGCTGCTGAAGCTAACATTAGCTGCTGAACGATGGCGAAGTGAAGATGAGAGAAATGTTTTAAGGCCGCTTCACTTAAAATTATAACTTCATGATCCATTTAGAAAAAACACTAATCGATGAAATCAGATGTTGGGCAGCTGGACAATCTAATAGACATCTACGGTAAATGAGCCACTGCATTAGCTGTCACTGGTATAATCTGACTTCACCACTGACGTTCCTTAGACGTTCCTTAGACGTTCCTTAGACGTTCCTCAGACGTTAAAATGCGTTAAATTACAGAAAGCACATCAGAAAAACTCAGTAATTAGCTTTTGCTAAAGCTGCACCTAACTAGGTGGAAGGCATGGCTGGGCGTTGGCTCTTGTAGTTTCTTAATTACTCACATTTTTAAATGTTATTTTCAAAGCTGATGCATTTGTCCCGTGTTGTGCTACATGATGGAGTTCAGGGGAAGCCCACAGCCCGAACCCTACCCAAAAACACAGCTGCCTGAACGGCTATTCAGTCAATTATGTAATATTAATAGTTATATTTCTGCTAGTATTAGTACAACTACTACTTCTAACAACAACAACTTGTGCCTTTTAATAACACAGATGTTATGCAGAGTAACACCATGAAGAACATCTCTGGAAAGACCAAAGGAGTCCAAAGTTAATACTGTGAGCCTGTTAGAACTTTGAATAAAATGTGCTTCATTTACAATATTCTGTCTTGTTTATTTGTTGCTGTTTGTTGCTGTTTTCCGTACACTGTAGTAAGTGTAACCCATATTACTAGACCAATACCTGTGATTTGAGGTGTTGTCAGTCCGTGCCTGCCTGCGTGATGTCACTTCCTGTCACGGAGAGACTAGAGAGCTGCAGCGTTGACCACAGACCGTAGAGAGACACCAGGCTAATGGCCGCAGACACACCCTGGATGTGACGAGAAACTTACTGTGGCTAACGAGGCGGGCCGAGGCGGATGAGAGACCCTGTGGATGTCATCAGGCTGTGACCCGAGGAGGATTCCCCGCGTTAGCTTGATCGTGAAACTCCGGTGAGTCCCGTGTTAAAACAAGGAGCTGTTTGCTAACTGTGATGGAGGGAAAAGTGATCAACCCCGGGCTCTGCTTCATAAAAACTTGCTCAGAAAGGACAAGTAAAACTCTTAGATGTGTTCCAACATTTTTCTGTTGTGTTACTGAACTAAAGTTTATGTTTTAAGCGCTTAAAAAAACCGCTAGCATTATGCTAATGCTACGCGCGACATGCTAACATGGTTAGCATCCTTTTAAGCTAACTTTATGACGTGTTTTGTGGCCCTTGTGACTGATTACTGCTTAACATAAAGCATTTAAAGCTGTGCTAATGTTATTTTGATTTAATGAAAGCACTTTGTGTACTAAAGTTAACTTTTATACGGTTATTGAAATGTGTGGTTAATTTTACATTTCATAATACTCTATTTGGTTAACAATTCATCTGGTTAATGTTAAAATGTTGAGTCAACAGTTAAAATGATTTGTATAAAAGTAAAGAAAGGATGCATAAATTATGTGTCTAAAAGAAATGCTGTTGCTTACAGTGATCCAGGATAATTCATTGCACTGTCAAATGGTTTATGATTTAACTGGTGTGTCATGTTTGGTTGTATGTTCCATGTTAAAATTTGAGAAGAGAATTTAATGAGGTCTCATGAAAGAAGTGTGAAAGAACTATATGATCTTATAGCCTTACACTTCTCGTGTAGGTTGGTTTTTTTGTTAGGATAGCCTGCACTATCCAAAGTTGTGGATGTGGATGGCGAGCCCAGCCCAGCGTACCTGAGGGTAGTGGAGTATGCGGTGTGGCCAGATCAGCCCAAAGGACCTTGGATCGACTCAGCATTCAGCTGAGACAGATGAGACACTAACTAGCTGCCCAGGTAGGAGAAGTAGAAGTGACAGAAATACTGGACACTGGTGGAAATGGTGTGTGCTCAGATGTGCACAGAACTGAACCCATTATTTTGGATTGAGCTCAAAGGACTGATTCTCTTTCCATTTTATTTGTCTTGTTTCTTTCATTTCATTTCACTCTGTGGCGCTTTATTCTGTTGTGTGGTACAGCATAGCAACATTTTCTCGGTTGTTGTGGCATTCAAGTGCTAACTGTTCTAAAACCAACACCCGCTCGAGTGTGAGTATATTTGGTGTGACCCCTATAGGACCTGGAGTGATGTGGACATCTCCTCCCTAGAATTAAGACAGAGGTGCTACACCAGACTGAGTTCAACAACCAGCTTATTGAAGCAGAGTTTGGAGCCAGATGATCAGAAGTCGCTTTACAGTCCATTAGTGCCTCATTTTCTGTTTATATAGTTTTTCATGGGCTGCAAGGTGGCGCAGTTGGTAGCACTGTTGCCTCGCAGCAAGAAGGTTGCCAGTTCGCGTCCCGGTGGGGGCACCGGAATCTTTCTGCGTGGAGTTTGCATGTTCTCCCCGTGCAGCGTGGGTTCTCTCCGGGTTCTCCGGCTTCCTCCCACAGTCCAAAAAATTGGTGATCTGTAGGTGTGAATGTGAGTGTGCTTGGTTGTCTGTCTCTAAGTGTAGCCCTGTGATAGACTGGTTACCTGTCCAGGGTGTCCCCTGCCTTCGCCCTGAGTCGGCTGGGATAGACTCCAGCCCCCCCCCCCCGCGACCCTAATGAGGATTAAGCGGTGTATAGAAAATGGATGGATAGTTTTTCATATCTATTGAAGGATCACAGTGAAAACACGATTGTAGCTCAGTGGCTCACACCAGCTGCCCTGACGTGTCCCCAGACCTGTGCAACAGGTGACGAGTTCAACGTCAGCAACAGGCTCAGGAATGGGAAACAGGCCAGGCTGGGATAAACCAGGATTATGCTTTAATATGTGGCACATTGAACAGGTACTTTCACACTGCTCCAACGTGTAGGAGCTCTAAACTGTAAGTGACATTAGATAAGGCTCAGGAGCACCTCACAGCTCTGAGTGGAAGAAGGAGGAGTCCGGCCTTCGTTTGCACTGTCGTTAATTTAAACATCAAAAGTTATTTTAAAAAGATATTTCACGCCAACAGAATTCCATTAAATTAAGCATTTAATTTGGACACCAACAGTAGTTTGGTTTTTAGTCTAGAAGAAAGTCCAAAGAAACCTTTAATAAGCTCTGCGGCCGTTTATTATTGTTATTATTGTTATTATCATTATTATTATTATTGTATTTTATGTACAGTTTGCACCAGTAAATCTAAAGAGCGTTTCATGTAAAGCTGTGTATCATCTGCATGGAGTTAGATCTGAACCTGATCCTAAACATGAGCGAGGCCCTTCTCTGCTTACATTTTCCTCGACTTGGTAAGTTTTCTTTCAGGAGATCATTTCATAGCATACTTTTAAAACATCTCCGTCTGTCCTCTCCTATTAAAGTGCTGAAACTGAGACGTTATCCCGCTCATCAGAGGCTTTGCATGGCAGCATCAGTGGAGTCAGATAATATCCTCAAGTGAGGCAGAGGGAAAAAAATACTCACACAAAAGAGAGAAGACCCTGCCAGCATATGGCAGCGTCTGAAATAAACTGAAGGAGGAGGAGGAGGGGTGCTGATGAAGATAGCTCATATTGCAATCTTCCACAGAGGTTTTGTTGACTGTTGTGCAGGAGAGAGCTCATCAGCGTGAAGGAGGGAAACGTGAATATGTGGAGGAGAAGGGGGCACTGCAGTGTATCTGCTCATTAGGCGGCCGACGCTGTAATTCAGCGAGCGAGCGGCTCTGCAATCAGGGGCCTATTCATTAGCATGGGGGGCCGCTTTCATCTGCAACCACTTGAGGCTGCCAATCACAGAGGCGGACGCATGACAGCGCGACAGAACGGGGCGGCTTCAGCGCTGGGGGATGCTCGTGCATGGAGACAGACAGGCCTAAACGCTGCCTTCCAGCGCTCTATGTGAGAGGGGAAGAAGACGTGGGTTCTACAGTGTAGTGCTGGCAGGTGGCCCAAACGCTGTCAGCCTGATAATCATCTCTGCTCTGCATGAAGACGCTTTTGTTCTAAGATTTCACGAGCAGCAGCGTCGCCTTCCTGAGCAGGTTTCCTCCTGGATTGAACTGATTGAAAGCGATTGATTAGAGGAAAGTTTCCTTTAAAGTTTTGGGGAGAACAAGAGCTCTGCGCGCACACAGACGTACAGCACACATGAAGACTGGAGCACATTCAGCTCAACAGCAGACAGTCCAGATGTTCCCACACACCTGATTCAAATGATCAGCTCATCATCAAGCTCTGCAGAAGCCTGATAACCATCCTGATCATTTGAATCAGGTGTGTTGGAAGAGGGACACATCTAAAACGTGCAGGATTGCGGCCTTGGAGGACCAGGACTGGACACCCCTGCTCTAAAGCAACCTGCTGTCCCTCAAACCTGTCAACGCAGAAACAACCTCCCCGTTCCAGGCTAACAGAACAGAGCCAGCTGAACCATGAAGCCTCCAGCGGGAGGATTTCAGAACCTTATTCACTGTCCTGCACAGATTCAGAGGAGAAGGTTGATGCCACTCTTGTGTCTTTCATAATTGGTCATGTGAAGCTATATCTGGCAGCTAGTTAGCTTAGCATAGCAGGAAGCTAGCAATGCTCCATCAGTGGGTGACAAAGACATCTTTGAAGCTAGTAGATAATTAATCCAGGCAGAAGGAGCTTTAAAGACTCCTGACTCACAGCTTTAACAGGCCTATAGCTATGATCTATGATCTATGTATAGAATATCTAGCAGAATAAATTAAAGTCATAAACAGTATCAAAACATTGGGATAACTGTTAGAAATATCAAGGAGAACATGCACCGAGTACGCTTTAGCAGCAAGCTGAGCACATTTTGTGTCACACAGCAAAGCTAATTCATGGCTGTCTGTTCATTTAGGAGACGCTGCATGTGAAGCTGAATAGAGCACCGGCGTGGCACATTGATCCGGTTCGTAAAGTCCAGATCTAACGATGTCCTTTAACCCAAACAATCCCATTCATGCTCCGTCACAGGGCCTAAGTGCTGCCAATCAATGCACCAGCTGTGGACAATCTGCCTTAAAGAGCTGCTGAGAGCCAACAAACCGCCGGATCGATGGCTGCGCTGAGAGCCGAAGCGTCCAGAACCGTTTTCACAGTGGGACTGATCACGTTTCCCGTTAACTACAGCATGTTAATTGGAGATGATTTGCAGGTTTGTCGCAGCATGTTGCTCTGAATAACAGGCTGCTGCAGGTCCTTGGCCCCAGACAGGCAGTACAAACAGAGTCGTGGACGCTCTGATCCACATTTTTCTGCTCCAGCATGCGAACAGGAAACCAGCCTGGTCCTCTGTTAGCCAAACACTGACATGTTCAGAACCGATCTGGGACGTTTTATTAAAACATAGCAGTATTTACAATGTACAGTCACTGAATTATTCCATCTCAAGACACAGTTAAAAGTGCTTTTTTTAAAAGTGAGTTTTGCTCTGAATAAATAAGAGATTCCATTTCCTGACAACAACACGAGAACAAACAACAGTAAAGCTGCAGACGTGCTCATCAGCAGAACAGAGTCAGAATCAGAGCGGTTCGGCTGTGATGCTGCTCCACACACTCCTCTGTTCTGTTGGTCCACAGCTCATGTTGGAGCGATTCAAACACCGACAGGGAAACAGGAAGGAAACGAGTCCTGACCTGATGCACCGTTTGTGTCCAGAGGAAAAGGAGAATAAAATGAAAGTGGTCTTCTTCTCCTGCATCACCAAAAAACAAGACAAAACAACAAAAGTAGCTCCTGTGTTGCTGGGAGGCATCAGCAGAATCCAGCGGATTGAAACCAGAAGTCCTGCTGCCACCCGAGGACTCCCAACCGGACCGGACCGCCGACAGGACGTCCCAGAGGGTTTATCAGCAGAGCGGTGACGAGCAGCGGGTCAGCGGCTGATGGGCAGCTGCGGTAGAGAGATGGACGGATGGGTCAGGTGGCCCGGGCCGGCCAGGACCGAGAAGGGATGGGCTGCAGAGGAGGACAGAACCGACATGAGTCTGGGAAGCAAAGGGAGGAAGACGGAGCTGCTGGTGGAGGACAGAAAGCCCGACCCAGTGAGGAGGAAAACAGAACTCATGGGTTTAAATTACACTTCAGAACTTTGACCTGCAAATCAAACATTCGTCTGAAAGAGCTTCACAGAGCGACCCAGGACCGAGACCCTCAGTCTGCATCGCAGCCGGTGATCTGCTCTGATGCAGGAAGCCAGCTCTCAGTGACAAACAGCACCAAGGTTCAGGTGTTGAACGGTAATGTGATGAACAAATGAACAAAGACGTGGTTTTAATGTGCTGCCAGCTGTCTGGATGTGGTGCTGGACCTGTTCAGGTTCCAGGATATTCCAGGACTTAAAGGTAACCTGCTGGACTCCAGCTCTGAGGACTTCTCTGGAGCTGCTTTGTGAGCAGGTGTTTCAGGGCGACCTGGCGGCTGAACGGCTCAGAGCAGAGCTCCAGGTAACCTGTGTGAGCAGCAGGTCACTGTGTTCAACAAGGTGGAGCTCTGCTTCCTTCTCTCTCAGCTGCTGACGTGCTTTTAGATGTAAAGTCTTAATCTGTAAAATAACTGTAAAATGCTGTTTAGTATAAAGTACGTTGTTTTCTGCACGTTGGATAGAGAAGTCCTCAGACTGGCTTCTGATGCAACGAATCAAACCTCTGAGTCTTCCTGGACATGCAAACAGCAGGAGGAGACAGTGGAGGTCAGTGTGTGCAGACAGATGTAGAAATGAGCTGAATGTGAGCCGACACTCACTGTCCAGGTATCCGTGCAGGGCCAGCAGGTGCGGCCGGTCCGGGCTGCCGAACGGCGAGTAGTGGATGTCGTCTGGCAGCGACGGCGGCATCCTGGACAGCGGGGCGCTCTGAGAGAAGCTGCTCTGAGGCGGCTGCTTTTTGTGCCGGGCGCGGCAGTTCTGAAACCAGACCTGGGAAACAGTACAGAGGATGTGAGCGTGCAGAGCGGGGCGGGTCGGTTCCCCTCAGCAGCAGCCACACGGTGCAGATCAGGGTCCGGGTCCGCTGTGGTTCCTCTCAGCAGAACCATGTGTTTATTAGCCTGTCTAAAGCTAATGATGGGAGGATTTCACCATCAGCTGGACGGCGTTTCCTCTCGCTGAAGCACAGAAACGGCTCCTCGTTTCCATTCTAGGTGCTCGTTAAGTGTTTAAAATGGATTTCTAACATGTGAGAGTCGCAGGATGTTTTACAGGGACAACGATGAACAACATGGAAATATTCCTCAAGATGTTGACACCAAAACTATGTATGTATATATACATATATATACATATATGTGTGTGTGTGTTTAAATCAGAGAACTAATCTACAGAAAGATGAAGCTCGACTTTAATGGATCACAGGCCGGACTAGAGGGAGCTGCTGGTCTAAATAAGCTGCTAACGATGGTTCCAGCCTCTCAGCTCATCTAAAGCTAACGGACTGGACGCTTCACCAGCTGTTGGTGTTTTCACCAAACCTTCTGATGCCCTAAAACAAAACGACCTGCAGGAGCCTGAAAAGGCGAATCAATCACAGAAAAGAAAGACTAAATGTAAGTATGTGGAGCTGAAACATGACGTTGATCTCGTGTTAATTACCTCCCTCCTCCTTCCATTAATGACACAACATCGTAAATGGCAGCGCGTGGTTTTTGGCGGCGGCCCACCTGTATGACTCGCCTGCTCAGTCCCGTCACCTCTGCCAGTTTCTGCAGCGTCTGAGCGTCGGGGTTGTTGTCCTGAGCGAACTGAGTCTGCATCACCTGTGAGGACACCGAGCCACACACACACACATATGAAACGCTGCATTGGAGCTGAACACACACACCTGAGAGCAGCACCTACCTGCAGCTGCTCGGCGGTGAACGATGTGCGCGCCCTCTTGGCCGGTTTGGGCTGGCAGTCCTGGTCCGAGGGCAGCGCTCCCTCCAGAGTCAGCCCAGTGCCTGCACAGAACCACACAGAACCACACACAGGCGTCAGGCTGTGGAACCACACAGCAGCTCAGAGGGAAAAGTAAAGGTCTGCATCACGAAGCTGAAGATTTGCACAAAAAAGCCGTGTCGCCTAATTAACGTGTTTTCTTGCCAACGACCGCAGTCCAAAGTGTTTAGATCATGATGGGCTGCCGGTCCTCCCTGAACTCAGCTCAGCGTGGACGCTGCACCGAGGCAGGCTGCTTTCATATCAGTATATATAAATGATAAACGCAGTGAAGGATGCCCTCCCTGGACCTCATCATGCTGGACCTCCAGCCTTCTGAATACTGCAGCAGGTTCATGGTTTCATCTCGTCTCTGTTCAAAGCCTCACAACTTTATTCTCACTCACACATTTAACCAACATTCAGTCTGAGCAGCTTGTGCTGAAAATAAGACACAAGCTGAGAGTTTTACATCTGATGTAGTAACTGCTAGCCATCAGCTCTCATCAGGGCGCCACAGAGCCGGACCGAGCCGGACCGAGCCCAGTCAGGGTCCATCTGGGACGACGTTTTGGAAAATGGGTGACTCAGGAACGAAGTGGAAACTTTAGGGGAATGTTTTGTTCCTTCTTGTTTCTGAGGCTCAGTTACCAAACGGGCAGAGCCCAGACTGCCCAGAAGCCCCTGAAGACCCTGAAGCCCCTGAAGACCCTGAAGACCCTGAAGACCCTGAAGACCCTGAAGCCCCTTCAGACCCTCTGCATCGTCTGGTTAACATGATTGAGAGTTTGCACCACGGAGGCAGAATATAAACTATGTTCTGCTCCCCGTCTTGTAGAGGAACCAGAAGTGTTCATGAGCCCTAAAGTGTTTTATTATTATTATTTTTAATTGCTTCTGTATTCTGTGGTTAAAGTAATGAGGACAAAGGAAGCCTGAGGTGTTCTGGGATTCAGCCACACATTTCTACCATCAGTAAGTCTGACACAGTTCACATCCATTCCTCCCAGTTCAGCTGCTCCTGAAGTATTTGCGTTAGTGAGCTGCAGCTTGTATCAGATAAACCCAACCCGACCTCCCCAGCAGCACCAGCGCTCGTCTCTGCAGCTCAGTGTTAATTATAATTAATAATGATCTTGAATTAACATCAGAATCAATCCGTCCATCTCCACACCATCACTCTCATTAGAACCACTCATGAGCTCATCACTGCAGAGATCCGTTAACATCTAGACACGGACGGATTCATGCAAAGCAGTCGATGGAAGCATTTCCACATTCCAGACAACCTCCTCCACACATGAAGAGACGACCACCGTCTGCATCGTTTGGTGAGATACGAGTAAAAATCTGACAATTTTGTAGTACGTACTATTGATTTTCCTGGATTTAAAGGCTAATAAAAAATAGAATAGAATAGAACTTTATTTATCCCAGGCCTGGGAAATCACTGTGAGACAGCAGCAGCAAAGAAAAAACACCAGTCACAACAGAAAAGGGCTGAAGTTAAATACTATTTAAAAAATAAAGTGAAATCAAAATAAAATTAAACAAATAAAATAACTGTACAAAATGTGCAAATTGAAAAACCAGTGCAAAGACTTCAGGGAGTTCACAGAGCAGAGGATGCTCTGCATGGTGCTGTACAGACGGCTACGGATGGAACACCTGGACGGTTAGATGGGTTAGATGAGCCCGGTTAGATGGGTTAGATGAGCCCTCATACCGACCATGATGTGAGTAAGATGATCCTGAACAGCCAAATAAGTGTTAAAAGGTGTTTTGCCTAATGAAGATGGAGGTGAATCCTCTCATGTCTTGTTGTGTCACAGCAACAGTCAGACACCCACAGATGCTGCATTAACCATCAGAACACGACAGAACCCAGAGGAAACGGTCCTGCAGGAGGTTTTTGTTTCTTCCATTCAAAGTGGTTGAAAGCTTCTCCTCACACGTCCTCTGACTGACTAACTAGCCCTGATCTCTGCTCTAACGGCACCGTGAGGCTCAAGTGACCCAGTAACCCGTCTCCCCCTCAGAGGGTCAAGGTTCTGACCCAGACTCCTCACAGCTCCTACCGTTCTCTGCAGCCCGCCGCAGGTTGTCCAGCATGATGTCGTAGTGGCTGCGGCAGAGCACCCTGCCCTCCACCAGGCCGAACTCCTCCCCGGTCGACAGCTGCCTCTTGCAGGAGAAGCAGGCGAAGCAGGCCAGGTGGTAAACGCTGCCTCGAGCCCGCCGCACCCAGTCGCTGGCGTACACCTGCCGGCCACACTGGGCGCACTTAGTGCCAAACCTACTGTGGGGGGAAGGACAGGAGCAGTGAAGGCCGGCTGCAGGTACAGAACCCTAACCCGGTCCTGACAGCACATCCAGACACCATCTCAACCCAGTGATGACGCATTTTAAATCAGGACAACAGCATGAAGAGCAGGAGTCTGCATCACACGTACAGAGGAGTGATTCTGGTGATTTAATCTGGACTCAGGAAGCTTCTCTTCATGGATAAAGTTCAGCAGCAGAACAACAATAATAATACACACTGTCTTATCAGGGCCCGTTTTAGTCCAGACAGCAGCTCTGGTCCACTGATTTCGTTGCAAATTTGCAGTGACGACAAAGAACTTGTTAAGTTTGGGCATAATTACACATCACAGGCTTTTAATGAAGGACAGATTAAATCCTGTTCAGCAGGTCTAACGTGTCCCATCGAGGCCTGGAAGCTAAAGAGCAGCAGCAGGAGGTTCTGATGTGGTGCCGACCGGCTCAGGCACATAAACTAGAACACAGTAAGAGTCCCTCTGTGAGAAAACGAACAGAACGCTCCTAAAAATCTTGTTTAAGTCGCTCATGTAGTGGAGCTAATTGTGCAGCTAATTTACAATCAATCAAATGAGCAGAACAAAGCTGCAGCTCATTGATTATTATTATTATTGTTATTGTTATTATTTATTATGATGATTATTATTGTTGTTGTTATTTATTATTATGTACTATTATTATTATTATTATTTATTATGATGATTATTATTTATTATGGTTATTATTTATTATTATTTGTTATTATTATCATTATTATGTATTATTATTGTTCTTGTTATTATCTTTATATTTAACGGATACATTCTGCTCCTTGTTCAGTTTAGTTTGTTGCTGACAGGAGGAGCTTTCAGCTCTTCAGTCTGTGTAGCGACAACAGAGGACATGATTCATTCACTGAAGGCCCGAACAGACGGAACCGGTCCGAGGATTCGTTTCAGGGTTTAGTTTGTGGTTCACACGTTTATTCTGCTTTGAAAACAGATTTTAAAGCAACGTTGAGACCAAAGATCGATCAGACATGAAATAAATCACATTCATCAGCAGCTGATCAGGTAATGGACCGACATCCACACATGGTTCCGGTGTTAATGTTTTTGCTCATTCCGTTAATTAAAAGCGAAATTAAATTTAAATCGGAAATATTTTTTTTTATATTTCAGCTTTCAAAATAAAATCTTGTAAGTTATAAAAAACAAAGAAGGACATTTAGGAGCACATTGATCTGCTTTAAATCATATGAAAACAAAGAGGATTAAAAGAATCCGTTCAAGGAGAAATCTCCATCAGTTCAGGAAACGCAGAAACATTTCACAGAAGCGCCTCGATGGTTTTTTATTTACTCTTTATTTCAAACAGCTGGTTTATCACCAGTTGAAGGTGCGGACGTGCTGGAGACGGTTTGGTTTGTCAGAAACAGTAAAACATCGTGACGGAGGGAGATTAATAAATACGCCTCCTGAACAAATAAAGGAGCGAGAATGTGGAATTAGTTCGTTTAATTTACCTAATTTACGGATTTTAAATTAATCACAATGTCCTGATTATTCTGTTCAGTAATTTCCCGGGCCTGGGATAAATAAAGTATTTTTCTATTCTATTCTATTTTCAGGCCTCCATAAAAAAAAGAAAACTAAACTCATTTATTTTAGTGCTGGATCCGGCCCAGCTCGTTTTACTTAGTTATTTTAAATAAATAATCGAGTTTCACATTTATTCACCTCTCTGCTGATATATTTATATTTATATTTATATTTATATTTATCTCGGGGCTTTGAAAAGAACAGAAGAGAGAAACCCAGTCGGTTCGGAAACACGCAGCTCTTACCTGAAGTAGTCCAGCTTGCAGTAGATCTCCTTGTTCTTGACGTAGCAGCTGCTGTGCTGGCGCAGAGACGCCCTGCACACGGAGCACTCCAGGCAGCCCAGGTGCCAGTTCAGGTTGTTGACCTGCCGACGGCACAACACACTGAACCAGCCAGAACCAGAACCAGAACCGACACACTGGGGCTCTGATTAGGACGCTCTGAAGAGAATTAACGACTCAGAAATAAAAACTAAATTTAACTCGTATTGATAAAAGATTCTTCTCAAAGAAAGAAGAATTCTTCTCTTCTTATTTAATCCAGAAGGAAAATAAAACCAGGAGCAAAAATGGAAAATGAAAAGACCAGCTGCAGTGCAAACGTGTTAAAGGCGGATGTCTTCTCCTCACCTTCAGCAGGTAGCGGTCGTGGATCTCCATGCCGCAGCTGGCGCACTGGTTCCTGGCCGCCGGCGGGGAGCAGAGGCAGGCGGCCTCGGACGGGCTGCACTCCCCGGACTCCTTCTTCACCTCCGCCTTAGACTGGAGCCAACACAGAGCACAGCGCAGCGTTACACCGGAATACCAAGCAGCTTCATCACCTCCTCAGTTTATTTCTAAAAGCAGATTTACTGAATCCACACCAACAGTCCGAACCAGAGCTGTAGCAACAACAGAACCAGAACCTGGAACAAACGCTTTTATTTCATTCAGAGTTAGCTGTAAATCCATCCAACATGTCACACAACGTGTATCTCAGCTTAAACTGTTGCCTTGTGGGAACTCCAGTCCGCAAATGAAAAGCGGACGAACGCAGTTTTGGCGTCTTTGCGCTGCATCTCTGACCCGCTCCACGTTCAGACCTCCGGCAGAATAACGGTACCGCCGGGCCAGAAAAAAAAAAAAAAGTAGACGGAGAGTGACTGACAAACAAAGAAATGAAAAGGGTGCAAACCCAGAACTCGCCCAGATGTTTGTGACTCACCATTTTGGGGTCTTGAACGCTGGAGACGGAGCTCGCTCTGCGCATTACGCATCTCTGCCCCAACCCACACTATATCCGGTCCAAAACAACGAATAACAGTTTCTCCTGCATTTAAACCCTGGCAACAAAAGACATTTTGATGCAATTAGAAGAGGGGGGTAAAAAAAAAAAGAAGAAGAAAAAAACTATATATAATCGATCAGGGCTCTTGTGCGCAATAGGAGGCTGAATCCAGCGCAATCAAACGCGCTGAAAAGAAAAGGATGGCACTATATCTGCAATTAGCGCCGGATTGAAATGCTTCGCTTGATAAGAGGCAACCCGAGTGTCAATTTCACGTGTCAATCAAAAGAAGGCAGCCGAGCCACCAAGCTAAGAGAGGAGGGAAAAGAAGCGGCGCATCCTAATTTCAATAGCTGTATAATCGAAAATCGAAAAATCTCCAAAGTGAAGAGGCTCAATTGGAGATCGGTCCATTCATAACAGACAATGTGCGCAAACTGCAGCTGATCTTGAGACATAAAGGAGCCTGATTGTCTCTTTCTCCTGATGGACCCATTTAAGTACTTGAGGCTCCCTGCGTGATTACAGCTGCATTCATAAAGTGCCAAAAAGTGCGCGTCTGGGTGGCAATGCGGCCTCCGTGTTGTCCTTCATTTATCGAAATTAACAGGAATGCAAGATTATGTTAATTACCAGCTACGGTATAAATATTGGAGGCAGCAGCAGGAGACGAGACGGCCCGAGAACATCAACTTCATGCAGAGGAAACCTCCGAGAAGCAGCGCACACATCGTCCACTTAAAGTTTCTCCAGAGCACCACAGGGGAAAATATCCGGATAGTTCCGTCCGAGCGTAAAGATGTAATAATCCATCAAGTGTTGTGGGACTTGGAGTGGAAACCAGTAGCTCCAGCGTCCCTCCCAGTACTGCTGCTCTCCCCGCCTCGGCCCGGAGTTTTACAGCCAGTTCGGGCAGACAGGATGTGATGCTGCGCTGGACCAGCAGCTTCACCTCCTCTGGCACGAAGGCATTCACGTTCACAGCATGAATTCACAAAAGAGAAAGAAGAGGAGTGAAGAGGCAGGAATGAGCTCCTCTGTGCTGGTCTGAGGCCGCCTCCTGATGAGCGCTGGCTGCTCTGAGAGCGGTGCACTGACAGACAACTCCTCTGTCTGAGATGTTTGCTCCTCATCCACGGGTTTCCTCCTGATGAGGCCAAAGCGCTGCTTCTGGCCTGAAACCTTTTCCAGCAGTTCACCTGAAACACAGGAGCTGGTCCTGCAGGTTCTGATCCAGTAAAGGAAATGAGGGTCCAGAAAGACTGTCCCTGCAGCAAGATGATTAGACTCAACCTTACCCCAGAGTTCAGGCAAAAGAAGCAGAACAAGATCAATGTGACACAGATGGAACATCCAGCACCGGTTCCGTTTGACACAAGTTCTGATGAGAACACGTTTTAATCAAGTGTTCAAAGGAAATGTGTTCCCTACAGAGCTCATTTAATGTTTTATCAACATTCATTCATGTTCCAGGGTAACAGAGGAGGAACACATTCAATAAACGTTCTCCAGGCGTTCTCCAGGCGTTCTCCAGGCCTCAGATGATTTTTATAAAAACGTTGCTGCTGTTCCAGACGGCAGAATATTCTGGCTGCAGTGTTCTGAGACTGTTCTTGAAAGAATAAAACATAAATAAAACATTCTCACAATGTTCCACCGTAACTAAAGGCAGAACCTAACATTCAAAAAATGTTCTCCAGATGTTATGGAGGCCTCAGAAGGCAGGACCGTTTTAATACAGAACCTTTTATAGCGTTCCTTTAACGTTATGTACTAAAAGGTGGAACATTATAGGAAACACGTCACAGAACGTTTTTCTATAAGAGGGTTCCACAGTGATCACAGAGGAAGGACGTTCTTAATACAACATTAAGAATAAAGATGTTATGGAGGCCTCAGAAGGCAGAACGTTCTTTATGAAGACGGTCCTGGACTGTGGAGCATTCTGCCTGCAGTGTTCTGAGGATGTTCTTGAGGAAACACATGATGGAACCCTGTCAGGAGTATCTGGGTTTCTCTGAACATTCAGCTGAGTTGAGGTCAGACGAAGGTGCAGCAGAGTCAGGGTCAGTCAGCTCTCTGTTCTTTGGTCTTCAAGTCAAAGCTTCCAGTGAGTTCTGGCTTCTCCTGAATCCTTCTGCACAAAGAAGCGAACAGAGGACAGAGCAGAGAGCTGCTGCTCCTCAGCCAGACGTCCAAATCCAGAGCAGCAAGACAACGACAACAATTCAGACAGACTCAGGCCATGAAGATGCAGTAGCTGGGAAATGAGCAACCAGCTGGTCGTCCCTCACAGCAGTCAGCTCTCCTTCCAGCTCTCCTCTGGATGACAGCAGCTAGCCGCTCCACTGGTCTGAGGAGATGAGAAGACGTGGCTCTGAGGTGTGTTGATGCAAAGTTTAGAGAGCATCGCACAAGCCTCTGTGTTGGTGTTTATCTTCATTTACTTACTCTGACTGTTAGCATTAGCTTCACATGTGGGATGAACCTTCACTTCATCTGCAGTCTGTGCCAGGGTCAGAGCAGGACTCTGAGGACATGATCATGGACATTAATTCTGAACAGTCCAGCTTCTCCACTGTTCTGTTTCTGATAAAGTACGTTCACCATCATCTAACACAGCCATGACACAGCTAACCAGCACAACCTGTAGTTATCGGTGCACACGGCTAACTGGCTGACGTTATGCTGAATGGTTTCCACCAGCGCCGGCCACATGTCCCTGCTGGTCGGGACTCAAACACCCGTAAAGCTGTGGTGGAGTTATGGCCTCTCTGATGATTGGTCCCAACGTTCTAAATTAATCCGAACAATCAGAACATTTAAAAAACAAACAACTCTTATATTGGCTGTTGTCTGACGTTTATGTTGAAGAACGAGCAAAACCCACATTTAAAGAAAAGGTTCCTCTCATGCATAAGCAGGTTTGTCTGGATCAGAACCACTGCTGAGGTAAGGTTCTTCCAGGACAAGGAGGACACGAACCTTTAGGGTGGTTTCATAATGACACAGCTGCAGTTAACGAAGTTGTTCATGATGATTTAACGAAGGTCTAGATGTGTTCCTGTTTGTTACAGGGCCCATGTTGTGCCTCTTCTCAGCAAATTGCTCAAAGTTTTACGCGTCCTCACGTCGTGTCTCAGCTGACGGTCCAGTCCAGCAGAACCACACATCTCTGGGTTTAGGGCTGCTCTGAGTAACTGCTAAACAAACACCAGCTGCTGCTCTGCCCCCTGCAGGACGAACACGGCGCTCCTGTTTAAATACGCCGAAATACAAAGAGAATGATTTTATATTACTGATGATATTCTGACAGGATTCATATTAATGTTACCTGTTGTTTGTATTGTTGTTGGTGGTTATTTGTGTGATTATGCTGATTTGTTGGGAGCTGGTCACATGGTACAGGGTGGTGGAGTTTATTTACCTGCTCACCTGTAGGCAGGTGGTGAAGGATGTCGTGTTGCTTGTTGACCACAAGCTTTGATCGCTGTGAGATTAGTTTTGTTATATTTCGCTATATGAAGTTGACCTTTTCCATTATTAAACCTTTGAATCATATTTTGGATCTCAGTGAATCTTTTGTGCAGCGTGTCGGACAAAGAGCTCGACCCGGCTCCGTCCTCTCAGCGCCGGGTCGTCTGTTCATTATGAAGCCGCTACACTCGTCAGTACTGAGTGGTGGTCGATTTAATTTGGCTTTTTTAACAAGAGTTTACAGAAAGACTCTTTCATGTCAAAGTGAAACCATCATTATACTGTGTTAGACACACAACCGCACAAGTGTTCATGTGACAGAAGCCTCACAGTGAAGTGGAGGTCACCAGAGGTCATCAGAGGTCACCGGAGGTCATCGGAGGTCATCGGAGGTCAGCCAATGTGCCTCAGTGACTGTAGCATAAAGACGCCTTCACCTGGATGGTTTGATCTCTGCTGGATCAGTACATGGTCGGTCCGGTCTCTGCTGGATCAGTCCGGTCTCTGCTGGATCAGTACCTGGTCGGTCCGGTCTCTGCTGGATCAGTACTTCAGGCTGTACCTACACCATGAAGACACTCCGAGCTACTCCGTGGTCATGTTATCTGACCTGGGTTCCTCCACAGGTAGCTGTCTGAGGTGAAGCACATCGATGTCTTTCCTGCATTTACGCTGCCGTCTAAGCTTCCTGTCTGGTGTTGGATGTGTCAGCAGGTCAGGATGTGTGGACGTAACCTGCACACGACTGGGTCGAGCTTTCAGGGTCGTGATCATAATGATGGTAAATAACCTTGTTGTAGTAGCAGAGAGGTTTTGACATATTCTGTTTTCATTTATTGGCTGAGTTTGTCCATAAAGAGTCAGCGTTACAGACATCAGTAGCATCACTGTGACTGGTGGACAGAACCTGTGACAGCACTAGTCAACACAATAGCTGCAGAAGTCCTAAACGTCATTATGAGTGGTCCATGAAGCTCCTCATGTGAGGCCTCCTGCTGGTACTGTCCCAGCAAAAGCTTTTGGTGTTTCTGGGGATGGAGTCAGGAAGCGTTTCATTCATCAGAGGCTTGTGTTGAGCTTCAGCCTCAGGGTGGCCATATGCGGTTATAATTTACTAGCTGGACTGGAAATGTGTTGCAGATATCCTTAAGTGACTTTGTCCTCGTCAGAAACAACATTTCAGTCGTCCTTCTTCGGACAAATGACGTCACCACGTCGCTGCAGATGTGAAGATGATGCTCCTCTCCCGCTGCCGGTGCTCACTCCCACAGAGGGTTTCACTCAGAACACCTCCAGAGAGGGAACAGAATGACCAGAAGTGAAGGTTTCCATGAAATCAATGACACTTTAATTCCTATTGATCACCTAAAAAGCCGAACGCCATTGTCTCAGCCTCTGGATTGTCAGCGTAATGCTCCTCGGCGGCGCTGTGCCTTCCCTGTAATCAGCAGATGGAGCAGGGTCAGCTGGAAGTGGACTGGTCAAGATGGAGGAGGACTCAAAGCACAGAAGAGTGTTATTTCACCTCATTATGGCTGCCTATTAGCGATGCTCTGTAAGGACCAGTTTTTGACTGGTTTCGACCAGTTTCTGACCAGTGCAGAGAGGATCTGTCTTTCTGATGTTAGGGATGCTGGAAGGATGATACTCAGACACCCAGAGATGAGTTTCTATGAGTTTTTGAATCAAAGGTAGAGAAAATATGAAGTCAACACTGACTTTTAGTCCAACACAGGACACAAAGCTCAGTCTCCTGATTCTCCATTGATCTGCCCCAACCTCCTCCACATGGGGACTGAATGACTCGGGATCGGTTTGACCTCACTTAAGAACAATAAAAGACCAATTTTATCCCCAAAATGTAAAGTGACAAAGACTTTTATCATCTGAGAACCTATAAAACTGCATTTATTTTGCTATTTACAACTTTAAAAACTGCTTCAGTCTTCAAATATTATTGGTTTCATGGACAGTGTTAAAAAAAAAACCCGGAGGAAAGAAAATGCGGTGATCTTGTCATGACCCCGCGGCCCTCGTCTCTCTCTCTCTGGCGGCAGCATGCAGGCAGGTGTGCCTAATTACCAATCAGCTGATTGGTGCTTCGGGATTGGTCCGCTCCAGTTGCGGCCTTTCTGTCTGACGGTATTTCAGCTGCAGTCGGACGATGTTCCAGCACCAGACCGTCGTACCACACTTTGGACCTTCTGGCTTCCGTCGTTCTGCTGCTCGCCAGCCATCACCCACCGTTCCTCTGACTACCTGCAGCCAGCTCACCTGTCTGGCCTTGTTCCTGGTTCAGCTGTCCTCCGGTTTCCTCCGTCGCCGGCTGTTGCTTCCCTGCACTCCCCTCGCATTGAGCCAGTTAAGCCTGTTACTTTATTATCAGTAGTTTTTCTGCATTTACCGTCCTCTAGTATGTTTTAGATTAGTTTTGGTTCCTGTTTGCTGTCAGAATGCTTTTTAGTAGTTTTGTTGTTCAAACCCGTCAGTGAGTTCCTGTTTATTTACCTTTTATTAGTTTTTTCTGTTAGTCTGTTTTCTCAGCATTTCAGTCTGAGCACCTTTTGTCACTTTGGTTTCCGTTTGGTTTATCAGTCTGCCAGTTTCTCTGCACCTAGTGAGCTTTTTTTTTCAGTTGGTTTGATTATTTTGAGTTCTCTTCCGAGCCAGATTTGACCTGCTCCTGGTTGAGTATTTTGGTTTCTCCTTGTTGTAAAATAAACTGTTGAATCGCTTCAGTCTGTTGTTCTGCGCTTGAGTCTCCGCCCTGCCCAGAACAAATCTAGTCGATGATAAACATGTTTACTTAAAACCAGCTGTATTATTTATATACCAAGTCTCTACATTAATGTTGAAAAAAGTCCATTTAAACACTTGTTCTGCAGCATATACTGCATATATTGATTGTGGTCATTTGCTAGTAACAGAAATTTTAAACATTAGCTTCATGACAAGTCATCAGAAGACAGACTTCAGTGCAGGAGGACTTTCAGTGCAGAACAAGCTGTGTTTTTCTTTTTAAACACATGCGTGACTTGTCCTTACACTTTCCTGCTTAACGATCTGGCACCGTGAAACACACACCCAGCTCTGGACGATGCCAGCACCTGAGGATGGCTCACCTGTTGCTTCCTGAGCAGCTCTGTGGATGTGACTGCTGCTACACACAACCAGCGACTGGACACAAACCCAAGCACATGCTGCAGCGATTAGACTCGTCCGATGGGCCCGGAGGAGCGTTTGATGGCTGGTATGTCAACAGTGCATGACGTCTGCTGTCTGTGGAGGTGCAGCCAGGTTCACACGAGGGCACAATCTTATTGACAGAGTGGATGTTGGGAGGCAGCGGGCATGAAGGCGGGGTCCTTCAGCCCAAACTGAATAACAGTGATTGTGTAATGAGCTGAAGTCTGAAAACTGGAGGATTTAGTTTTTCTGACCGTTCACTGCAGCCGCTAGCTGGTCGTTCTCTTGCAGTAGTTTCAGCACCTTTGTGTTCTAGTGTCTCTTCTAGCATCGATACGCTCACGGTGTCCACCCAAGTGCTGATGGGACGGTTATTAGAGGATAGTTTTTCGGCTGCGACGTAAACTCCAAATTCATCCCTGACAAAGGTTCTACGTGGAGCGTTGTTGCAGTCCGAGCACCTAAAACTGGTCAGTCTGCCCTTAAACAACCCTAAACCTCCTGCAGTGGAGAAACACTGACGGTACAGGTTCTACCCAACACACAGGACATCCACTGGTCTTTATCGTAGCCTGTCTGATATCATTTCTATTTACTCTTTATTCCGTGTTCTGTTCAGACTATTTGCTGTCCAGAAGTTTAGTCTTTAATTGCTTGTTTGTCACTTTGTTTAAAAAAGGGTAATCTCAATAGAAAATGAGCTTTAATATCCTTTATGCGTTGGACTTTCTTATTGGAGCAGGATCAGCTTCACCTGAAGTCTGAATACACTGAACCTACATGCCTGCAGGACTACTTATGTTTCTAAGGTTAAAACACTAAATGTCAAAGTGATTTAGCTTAAAGACCCCCACAGTAAGTATAAGCATCCAATGCCATGGCATTGAAGGCAGGAAGGGTCATATATCCAACCGTGATACACAGAGATGAGTTCTCAGGACACAGATCGCAGTCTTCAGGGTGAAGGTTCTGACCCATTCATGCACCCCGATCTCCTCCTGATGTGGACTTTGCCTCTCTTCATACGACCTTACCTGACTTCTAAAAGCTTTGCTAGCAAAAAAACCCTTCTGCTGCCATTAAACAGATCAACAGGCAGACTCAGATGTTTAGAAGCTCATAACGCAGCTGTCCTCCTGTGGTTCTGTCCACAGCGATACCGTGGTCGTCATTAAAGGAGTAAGTTCAGATGAGACTCCTTCACCTCTTTGTAGAGATAAAGCAGTGAGGCCGGGCCGTGTTACTGCATTCAAACATATCAACAGATGAGAGGAATCACTCAGATCTGATGGAAGCTTCATGTGCATGGTTCAGATATGAGGTGGGGCCACCAGCGATGGGGACGCTGCAGGTTTCTATGAGGAGCAGAACCACCAGCAGCTGCTGCAGTGGTGGCGAATGCTCACTTCACTCCTGCCTCTTGAATCACACAATCATTACTGACAACATCGGACTGTTTTCTCATGAAGGAAACCCGGTTTTGTCTTCTTCAGTCAGCGTCGGGGTCCCTCATGGACACAGCGGTTCTGCCAAACCCGGACCAGCTGCAGTCGGTTCATGAGAGAAACTTGTTCCTGCAGATTTCATCTTCTTTGGTTTGTGGTGGGCGAAAGTTCACATCCACAAAGTTCCTCACGTCTGGACGCAAACCAGGACTCAGCAACACGGGAATCAAGTGGTTGGACGTGTTGTGAATGAAACCCAGTTAAAGTGAACCCACTCTGTTTGGTTCTGCTTGGTTCTGTCTGTTAGAGCATCAGACGGCTCATAAATACCACAAACAGCTGGTGGCTCAATTAGTCACAAACATGAACGTGCGGTCACGGACTGTAATCTGTGAGCTGATTTATCACACAGACCTTAACGAAGTCTGTTCAGGAACATCTGATGGATTAAACCCTCTGTCTGCTCACTGCTGCACATCTACAGCTAAGCCTGTCTCAGAACATCCACCGTCTTTGCTGCATAAAGCTTCATTTGAAGTTAAACCTCATTACAACAGCTTGTGGTCACGTTAAGATCAGCTGCGGTTCTGAGAAAATTACAGACAGTGAGTTTGAAACAGTGACGTGATGATGATGATGAGTATCCACTGCTGCACACAGTCCACACCGACAGGCGTCTGATCCGTCTGTCGGCTGCTTTCATCCTGAATCTGTTCATTTGTTTAAAGACTAAACAGACGTTGCTGCATCTTGCAGGAGTTCTTCCAGTTCGTTAGCTGATCTGTCTGGTTGCTGCTGGATGCTCATCACTGGATTGAACACCAACAACAGCGTCTCCCATTTTCTGCTCATGTCGGCCAGCTCTGGTTCTGTGGAGCTGCTCTGGGTTCTGTGGAGCTGCTCTGGGTTCTGTGGAGCTGCCCTCGGAGCAAGGTGGAGCTGCTCTGGGCGAGGTGGAGCTGCTCTGGTTCTGTGGAGCTGCTCTGGGCGAGGTGGAGCTGCTCTGGTTCTGTGGAGCTGCTCTGGGCTCTGTGGAGCTGCTCTGGTTCTGTGGAGCTGCTCTGGGCGAGGTGCAGACTCAATGCAGCGAGCGTGATTCATTCCTCCTCCTCTCAGAGTCCGGTTGCAGGATGACGGATGCACTGTCTGGCATGTTGGCTGGAGCAGAGTGTTTGGAGAAGGGTGGAGCGAGGCCTGAACCCGACAGCCAGGTCTTATCTTGTTTCTGTAGAACTTCTGCCTCTGCAGTCCGTGTGAATGCTGTGAGATGTTGGAGATAAGAGCTGATCTGAGCTCAGGCTGTGTGAGAGCTTTCCCTGCTGTGGTGTACCTGCTCCACCAGCTGGTTCTGGACCAGAGGACCAGAGGGGCTTCGGGGTAAATCAGGGAAACCTCAGCGTTTTCTACTGAACACTGAAGCTGTGAATTATTTTGAAAAACGTTTATTTTCTCATGCTGGAGGAGAAACAGATGTTCAGAGCTGGCTTAATGCTGATCTTTGACACACTAACAGAATGATGAAGTTTTATTCTAATAATGAGCATGTTGCTGTGACTACGTTAGTCTGTGACGCTCTGATGCTGATTTACTGATCAGTCAGGTTCTGCTTTCAGTCACTGGTTCTGTCAAACCTGAGCGTTGTTCTATCAGGAGCTCTTCCAGCTTCTTTTCACCAGCTTTCTGGTAATAGTTCACTGAAAAGCATGATTTGGTGTGTGTCCTTGCTCTCAGTGCTGCTGTGTGTCCGTACGCCATGTTTACCGTCACACATCCCAGCATGCCAACAACCTGAACATGTTCAGGCTCCCAGCATGCCCAACAACCTGAACATGTTCAGGCTCCCAGCATGCCCAACAACCTGAACATGTTCAGGCTCCCAACATGCCCAACAACCTGAACATGTTCAGGCTCCATCTGTCCAGCACCGATGAAGCTGTTCAGTAAACAGCTTCAGGTGTTTCTAGTGGAGGCAACACGTCTGAGGACTTAAAAAATGTTGCACATATTGAATCCATATTTTTTAAATTTATGTGAAATTAATAATTAAAAAATGTCAACGTTACCTTGTGTGTGAAGATTCTCAGGCATCCAGGTCACGGTGGTTCTGGTCGATTGATCCTAGAACTGGACTCAAGCAAGTCCAGCTGCTAGGATTAATCCACCAGAATCAACGTTACCTGGTTCTTTTTTCTGATGTCTGACATAAGGACTGTCGCACTGCATAGAAGACGTGACTGAGTCGAGGTGGTTCTGTTTCCGTGGAGGAGCAGAACTTCATGCTGCAGTGAAACACGAGCCCAGCGAGTGAAAATGTGACACGAGGCAAAAAAAAAAAGAAGCTACAAACTGCTTGAAATTCAGTTTTAAGTCGAGGTGATGTGTTCATGTGTAACGGCTCCAGCAGTGACACGGTGTCGGTAATGTGGTTTACAGCTTCTACATTCGAACAGTGATGGATCACATAGGGTCAGAAAAAATCAGGTTTGGAACAACTGCAGAAAGACGAAAGTGTCCCCGAGATGTTTGCTGAGCTCCTCCTCTGGGATGTGGGCAAAACAAATGTTGTTCAGAGGAGTAGCTGCTGAAGATGCATGAACACTACAAGAAGAAAAACGGAGACGCTGAGCACAAGCCAGCTCATGTTGGCCTCTGGGAGCTTGTTGCAGATCAGTCTGACGTTGGAGGAGCGACTCTCCAGCAGCGCTCAGCGTTCAGCAGGCTGAGATCAAACCCTCCAGATGACAGTCCTGCAGCCAAGCTTTCAACAAACAAAGGAAACGGCGCATTACACCATCGCAGAGAGAGAAAAAAACCTCCAGTTATTTAACAAATACAAGTTTATTTGAAGTACAGACAAAGAAAAATGAAGGGCTTTTTTCTGGGCTTGCACTCCATATGACAGCAATTTGGGAGTATTGTGTATTTTGGCCTGAGCGTGCGGTCTATGATAGATGACAGGAGAGAAAATCACGAGCCGCTGGCTTGTGCACAGACATGCAAATTGCTTTCAGCTGATTGCTGTATTCTCCTTGATATTTATCAAGTGCATTACAGCATGGCCTTTATTTACAGACAGGAAGCAGCTGATCGATTCCGATGCTGTTTCTCTGCTGTAGGTGAGGGTATAACCCTCTCAAGCAGCCGGTGGATGTTTCAATGCTGTTTGATTCTTTTGTTTTAAAAACGCTCAGAGACACGGACGTCTCAGGATTATGGAGTGGAGTGTACTTACAGTTTTATTTATTCCCGGTTGGGGGCAGCACACACGTCCTGTCCAAACCACTGTGACACTACTTTCTGTTTACACATCCAGCACTGACAGAGAAACAGAGTTGTTCATTTGCTGAAGTGTCCAAGTCCACATTGTGAATCTGACACCAACATTCATTCTGTTGTTGCTCTGTTTTGGTCTCTACCAGCTTCTGAGTGAAGTATCTCAGAACCAGAACCAGATGCCAGGTATAGTTTGTTCTGGTGGGTCGGTGCAACGATAGCTATACACAGTGAGGAGTAATGTACAAGATAAAAATATAAAAATAGCTGAAAAATGAAAGTAACTAAACATAAGTGTAGCAGTGCAAAGCAGAAGCTAAAGTTATTGTGCAGTGAAGAATTAAGTTCAAATAAGACCCATAGAACTGTAGTTATTTACAAGAATCTACAGTTTAGGGCGCTGAGGCTCCCTGATGGTCGCCAGCGAGCTGCCAGCTGCATCCGTCATGCTGGGCAGCTTGTATACAGAATGCTGTTGCTGAAACCGCTGCCTGCTGAACCGACGCTAAATGAGCAATGAGTGAACCATCAGTGAAATTACAGCTGGACATGTAGCCTGCTACCAGGCTCTGCTTCGCTGATTTCATAAATAACACAGAGCCCAGTCTTCTGCACAGCGCTGCTGCTCGTCTGATTGGTTGTTTCACTGAGAAGAGCATGAACAACCTGCAAAAATATAAATCCTCCCTCGCTCCTCTCTATTTAAAATCCTCTCAGATGGCAAAACTGAAAGTCAACATTCATGTGGGACTCAGAGCCCCTCTCCTGAGTAGCTGCAGCCTCCAGCGCTGAGAAATAAAGCGACTGTGGAAGCGCCAAAAACTGGCTGCAGTTCCTCACATGTCCACTAGAGGCTGGTTCCAAAAAAGAGTCAGTCCCCAAAGACTTTAATGTTAAAACGTCCACATTTACATCAGAAACAAACTCGTCTACAGCTTCATGCATCAGTAGCTTTAGTCTCTAGTTAATTTCCTCGTTTATGCCGACTGTACAGACGGAGCGTTTTCATGTAACTCACCTGTTTAAATGTTGAGCTGCAGTAACCCACTGTGGACGCTGAGATCTATACTAGCTCACCAGATTTTTCAAGTTCATTTCTTTATTCATGCATTAAATAAACAACTAAAAAGTGACGTTTCCCTTTAACGCTGTGTTCTAATAAACTACCAAAGCAGGTCAGTACATTTTAATTAGGATCTTAATTATTTAAGAAGTGCAGGTTGTCAGGAGCATGTAACGTGAGAACAGATCTACTTTGGCTCTGGGGGAGTTTTCTGAACACAGAAAACGACCGTCTTTACATCATTACGGTTTGGCTTTAAATCTCCAAAAAGTTGGACCATCCATGAGCAAGATGCAGGATGGGATCCGTAAAGAATCCGACCTGCAGCCTGTCAGTGACTCTGAGCCTCCAGCTCCCTGGAGAGCAGCTCGTTTGTTTGTTGTCTTCTCTGCTGGAAATGACAAACACATGCAGCCTTCCCCATGTCAGTGTGAACAAACTCCAGTTAGTCATGACACAAAAAAAGTCCAGTTCCTGTTGGCGCAGCGGCTCCACAGCTCTCTGCAACAACTAAAATATGACAATTATACATCGACGGTTCAGTTTCCTGAGCAGATTTAATTTAGACCCGATCTCGCCTCTGATCCGGGTCCAGCTCTCTGCTGCGGCTCCAGATATGTTTGAGGACTCGGGTCAGTGTCAGAGATCAGCTACTTACCCAATCAGGTAACCGGCTCCAGAAGGAAAATTGCTTCCTTCCGACCACTTGCACTCACCTGCAGTGACCCGGAGCAATCAGAGGTGAGCGGGGCTCGTAATCACGAAAAGCCATTTGGGTCAGCACACGTGCAGCCGCCGGCGGCCCACCCAGCCTCCTCAAACAGAACCTCCAGCTCTGAGCTCAAGTGTTTAAACTGTCACTTCAAATCGGCTCAGCGGGGAGATTACTGGCTGCAGGACGCGGCGTGTGTTTAGTTCGGTGCCGACTGCAATATCCTGCTGCTGCGCTGATGCCAGCGGTACCGGCTGTGGGCCGGCAGAGCCGAGCCGTGTCAAGCAGAGGTGAACGGCGCTCGTGCTCCGATCCGCCGGGAGGAAGGAAGGTGGGACAGGAAACAGGGGCGCTGTAGAGGAGGATCTAGAACCTGCAGCACCAGCAGGACTGTTGGTTCTGGTCGGAGCCCTCAGCACCAAACAGCAGCAGTGTGTGATGGAGCAGGCTGGTTCCAGCCAGAGATAACTTGTGGCACATTTTCCCCCTGCAGGTGGCTCCTGGTGGCGCGTTCACACACGTGGGTTTTGTTTCCGGCACCCTGAGCCGAGGCGGGCCGAACCTCCAGGCTTTAAACTGTGAACGCTTCAATGTGGCGTCCAGGCCGAGCGACGGCATCGCAGAGAGGCGACTCGGTGTTTTTCTACGCTGAGCTGTGCCAGCTCCCTGACAGCTGATGGATGACTCTGAACCTCGCTCCTCCCACACATCTCAGAGCGTCTGCAGCCTGTGAAGGCCTGAGCGCTGCAGCAGCTACCCGGGCAGCACATGGAGGGCTCGGGTCTGTCTCTGAACCCCACTGACGAACAGTCGGGCTCCTCGTTGACGGCGTGCTTCTCCCTCATGAAACCAGCTTCGTTTAAGATAACTGAGGAGGTCTTTTAAGGCGAAGATGTCTTTTGTTCGTCGTCATGACGATGTGTTTTACATGTAAAGTCCTTATTTACACAGTAAACAGGAGAACCTTTCTGTCCACGTGATCGCAGCAGAACGGGCAGAAAACTGACACCAGCTGACCCCAGAGGAGGTCCGTCCTGCTTCACCATCAGCTGCTTCGAACGGCGCTGTAAGGGCCCAGCGCGGTGCCGCTCCGTCAGATGGCCCATCTGAGATAACACACGGTGCCCTGGCCTGTGTGCCAGTCCCTGATCCGTCAGTCAGACCGGCTCGTTCCACAACTGGACAGGAAGTCTGCTAATCTGTAACCCGAACCGAGGGAAGGAAGGAGTCAGGAACCAGCCTTCAGTGCTTTCACCAGTCGTATTCATCACCAGAGCCGGGCCGAGGCCCATTTAGAGCGGGAGCACGGCTTAACTAAACATCTTCTCCATAAAATAAATGCTTCCAGGTTACTCCCCGTCCAGGTTCCACTCAGAGGACCATCTGATCTCAATTACCAGGAATGCTATAGGAAGCAGCGGCTCGGCCCGCAGCCTGCGCCAGCAGCACCATGGCAACCAGCGGCACGTCGGCCGGCCCGAGCAGACACCGGGCCTGACAGGCACTCGTAAGGCGGGAAACGATGATTGGGTAATTAGTTCCTGATGCGTCTCATTCTTTCTCAGATCGATCACGTCTCGGAAACAGAACGCAGCTCAAACACAGTTTTCTGTCTGAAGCGCAGGCGGCGGTCGGCTGATAGTTCAAACACCGGCTGATGAACGCATTCATGGTTTCCACCGACAGGCCTCTGAGATGCTGAAGCCTGCAGCACCCAGAGCAGAACCGTACCGTACAGAACCGGCTGTTGACAACTGATTCTGATAGAACAAGTTGTTCTGCATCTGAAGCTTGAAGCTCTGGTTCCAGACAGTGAGTGAAGATCATGTGCTGCATTCAGGAGCTCTTTACTCACTCCGAACCCGTCCAGTCCTGATGTTTTACTGACACCAAGTACAAAGAAATAAAACACATACTTCTGGAAATCTAAAACGTGTGACGTATTTAGGATGAAAACATGATTGACTGCATGTGATGCCAAACATCAGGAGGACTTTTAAATACACACATTTTATAAAGACAATAATAAACATGCAGCAGCTGCTGTGGTTTGATTGATTGAGTTCAATTCATAAAAATGATGTGAAACATCTACAGGGTTGTAATCCTGCATCGGGCTGCTTAGAGTAGAAATTAGACGTTAAAAAAGGCTTGAATGTCCATCATTACAACCTGTACATTCTATAATTTAGCCGCATCTTCTGTCAGAAAACATTTTATTTGTGTCCTTAGAATGAAAATGTTTCTGGACACTTCCTGCATCTTTTGGAGGAAAAGTGGAGCCGTGGTGAAGCTGCAGGATCAGGACAGCATCAGTCTTACAGCTGCAGCACTGTAAAAGTCATGACTTGTTATTTTAATGACACCGACCTGATTTAACTTCAACAACAGATTCAGGAACCAGAATCGCAGAAGGCTGCAAAGTTCAGAAGAGTGAGCAGGTGAAGACTGACCAGGATGGAGGAGAGTTCCTTCAACAGGCCAAAGCTCTCAGGTTGGTCTCCTCCTCAGCTGCAAACTGAAACACATTTCATGCTCAGCTTTTCTCTACATCTTCAGACGGATGCAGATGTGGTTCACTGTAAACCTGCTGTAGAGGGACGTCCCTCACATGGAGCTGGTGTCCAGACATGAAACATGATCCCCACAAGATGCCTTCATCAGGACATTAGAAGAACAGTGCAGGAGGTGATCTGTAAAGAAAGGAAACTTACCTGAACCAGGATCCAGCAGAGACACAGAAATCCACCAAGAACGCCGGAGAGGAGGCTGAGTGACGAACATCCAAGCCTGCTCCTGGATCACGTCCACCTGGATCAC
>NW_007578300.1:78084-94664 GCF_000690725.1 Stegastes partitus
CCCACTCAGCTCCTCCATGTGAAGCCTCTCAGGTCACTGCTTCAGGTCACGATGATAAAACAAACTGGGGGAGTCTTGTGGAGATCTCCTCTCCGTCCCTCCTCACGGTTTCCCTCCATTTTTTCAGCTGACAGGTGATTTAGCTCCTCCCCCCCGTTTCCTGTCCAGGTAGGAACAAAAGGAGCATCTTTGCTCTCTGCTGCATCAGAGGGTCTGAGGTGTTTCTGAGGTCTGAGGTGTTTCTGAGGTGTTTTGTGTGATAAGCTGCTGGTCTCAGCCCTTCAGCAAGTAAAGACGGTTGGTTCTGTATGAGCCGCCTCTCAGAGAGCTGACATAATAACAATAAACTTAAATAAATAGAAATAATTAAAACACAACAAGCACACACATAAAAAACATAAAAGCTCAACAAAAGCTCTCTGAAGTGGAGGAAGCAGGTCCTCTGACCCAGCAGCCCACAGCTCTGTCCAGCAGCGTCTTCAGCAGCTACAACATGCTGCTGCTGTTGTTCATGTGAGAACAAAGTCAGATGTGACGTTTTATTAAAGACGCTTTCTGCAGATTGGGAACCTTTGGCAGGGGAAGTAAAAAGAAGACTTCCTGTCTGTGATGTCATTTTGATTTCTTTTGATGACAATGAAGTGAATCAATCTAAAATGAGTTCCTGCCTGATTCACCTGGCGGTTTATTTTTCTGTCTCTAAGCAGGTATACGGAGGATAAATGACAGCGGAGGCCTGAACGAAGGCAGGTTTCTATCAAACGTGTCTGGAGGTGTGTCCTCATTGCTTCAGCTGCTGAAGGGATAAAACAGCAGCAGCAGTGTTTGTGGGTTTCACGTCGACCTGAGCTGCCGGCTGGATGACTACAGAGGCTACAAATGCTGGTTTGAAGCAGGATCAGCAGATGAAAGAGCAGACTGAACCCAAACCCTTCGTCTGAATCCTACAAGCTTCCTCTAATCATGACGTTACATTGATGTGCCAGCAGGTGGCGATAAAGAGCTTCACATTAAGTCCTTCAGCCTCAACCTGCTTTTGTTTCCACTCTTATGATTTAAATGACACTTTAGATCTTTGAAGACAGAATCAAGAACATCACACTGCCAGCCATGTCTCCAGCAGCTACAGTTAAGTTTTTATGAACAGAAGAACCTGTGAAGCCGGTCGCAGAAGGTTTTCTTTAAGCTCTCCTGCAGACCAAATGGAGGAAGTGGAGGAAGCCGTGTGAACGCCCATTCTGCTGCTCTTATAAAGCCGGTGAGACCATCTCAGCAGACCTCAGCTGGTCTATGGAGAGAGGAGCTTCCTCTGTAACGCTGAGAAACAACGTCTGGAGGTTCTTCTCATCTCATCTCAATAACCATGAAAGGTGAGGCCCCAGATTATCTACCTGCCTGCAGAATGTCACATGTTTGTCCTGCATCATGTTAATATTCAGCTGTTGTTCTGTTATTTTTGAGCAGAGTTCAGCATCTTCTCCGTCTGGGGGTTCGTCCTCCTGCTGCTGCTGCAGAGCTCATCGTGTGCTGGAGACTCAGGTCAGTTGTTCCTCATCCTGTGTGTGATGCACAGACTGCTGATATCACAGCTTGTGTGAGAATGACATCAGTATCCATGTGTTTGATGAAGCTGACCTGTGGGCTTCTTCCTCTCCTGTTTATGGAGCTAAAAGAAAAACGTGAGCTGCAGAGAGTTCAACAAGTTCCTTCTTATTTTCTACACTAGTTTGAAACAAACAGCTCTGACGGTGTTACTGTCCCGAGGCAGCGTCCACGCCTCTGTCCTGGCATGTCGGCATCACATCATCAGCGTAGCGACCGTCCTTAGCAACACAGACAGACACGCTGACAGACTGAAGGACAGACTTTGAGCCCAACAGTGAGGGGTTCTGTGGTTCTGGTATGCAGTCGGGGACATTTAGCTGGTGTGATTTGGGTCCACTGGTCTTCTGAACACCGGGTTGTTCTGACTGATCACCTTCATGCTCTGAACGTGAAGCGTTTCCGTCCTGATGTGAGGATGAGCTGTGATGAGCAGGAACATGATGTGAATGTGGCGTCACAGGCACCGGACCTGAACCAGGTTTAACAGATTTGTGTGAGACTCTGGACTGATGTGTTCAACTCTTCATCACCATCATCACGTCCCCAGATGAGGCAGAACTCCAGCTACAGCATGCAGGGCCCAGGTCTTCACCAGGACTTGATTTGTCCTTGAATCTGCCGCCTGTATGCGTCCGTCACCGTTAGCAGTCCCGCTAATCTATTTAACAAACAACGTAAATCATCACTTGTTTCTCTTTTATGCAGCCAGAAGGGTGTCATCTGTAAAGGAGTAAAACACTAAAGTCAGCTTCAGCAGCAGGGAGGAGGAAGTGCTGAGATCTAGACAGACGTTGTTCTAAGTTCCTCTATTTAGCATCGATGACAGCTGCAGCGGGTAAGCTCATTAAGATAGATGGATAGATGGATAGATGGATGGATGAATGGATGGATGGATGGATGAATGGATAGATAGATAGATAGATGAATGGATGGATGAATGGATAGATGGATAGATAGATAGATGGATAGATAGATGAATGGATGGATGGATGGATAGATAGATATCCAGTAGCTTCAACAACAAGAACTAATGTACATAATGACAGCAGACAGACAGGAGCTGCTTGGTGCCTCCAGCCAGAACCACAAAACCCAGCAGCCTTGTTCACTGACTGTTAGTCCTCCTGCACCGACAGTCAGGGAGAGATGCGGTGAAGCCGGTTGGAGGAAACCACTGCCCTCCAACACGGCTGTAGCTCTTTAACATGTGTCCTCATGTCCCTATAAACCACTGTTCACCTCTTAGAAGTGCCTGTGAGCAGGAACACAGTCCTCTGGTCTGTTCACATGAACATGTGCTGCTGTCATGCTGGAGGGACTCAGTGTCACACAGAACCAGCACCACAGGTCCAGCATGTTCAGTTATAGTCAAAGTGCAAAAACTAGAGAAACGTGTCAGAACTGAATTTAAATATACTGCTGTACCATACGTTATAGGCTTCCACCTCAAAGTACTCGAGTAAAAGCCCTTCAGCTGTACTTAGTTACCTCCATAACAGTTAATAAACAGATTGGTCGGTTTGCTACAGTCACACTGAGGCTGAACATCGTCCTTCCTCCATAATGACCACAGCACACCAGTCTGGCTCACAGATAACCGACTAACTGGATCAGCATGCCTGGAGGCTGCCAGAGACACCGCTTTAGTCTGATGTAGTTCAGCTTTAAGTTGTAGAATATACCAGATATTCATTCTACGGGAGTTTTACCTCGAAAAACACTTGACTGATCCCTGATCCCATTCAGAGTCAGAACATAAATCAACATCCAGACTTCAGTAGAACCAGAACAAATGCAGGATGTGTTTTCCTCAGAAAGTCGCCTTTGCCCCTGAATGGATCCACTAATACTGAGACAACCTGATCCTGTTCTTAAAGAGCATCTCTGTGGCTTGGACTGGACTCAAGTGGGTCTGGAACAACCAGCATTTGTCACTTTCTCCTTCCAGAAAGCCTTCATGTGCTCATGTCTGTGCAGGCTGCTTATCTGTTCTCTCATTCGCTGCTAATGAGGAAGAAAACGCTGCAGAGTCACGTTATCTCACAGAGCGTCTGCAAGTGTGAAGGCAGGACAGGAAGTCGTGTTGCAGATATGTGGAGGGGCCGCCTGGTGCACACATCACTGACTTCATGGCCAGACTTCAGTCAGACAGCCATGACACTGTGTTCTGGGTAGAACGTCAGAAGCACAGACACACTGTGACCTTTATTATGCAGCCGAGCTTCACTCAGTGGGTCCAGAGTTTTGCTCAGAGGCCCTCGGTGGTGGGAAGGGTTCAGGTTGTCTGTGTCTGGTTTCCTGTTTGAGTCCCAGTCATCACTCTGCTCCACTGGTGCTTCTAATCTTTTATTTAATGTGTAAAGTAGCCGACGTGCTCAGCAGTTTGGTCTGGAAGCTAAATAAGTAGCTGCTGTTTGTTACTCAGTCCTACAGCCACGGACAGACTATGAGCCTGAAAGCATCACGTACAAGGAGAGCCACCATCTCCACAGGAGAACCACACCAGACCGCACAGCCGGCTCCTTCACAGTCAGGTTGTGTTACGCTGAAGCTGCTTTGGGCTGCAGGTGTCTCAGTGGTTAGCACCGTGGCCTCACAGCTAGAAGGTCGCCGGTTGGCGTCCCGGTGAGGACACCCGGGATCTTCCTGCGTGGAGTCTCCATGTTCTCCCCGTGCAGCGTGGGTTCTCTCCGGGTTCTCCGGCTTCCTCCCACAGTCCAGAAACATGCTGAGGTTAATTGGTGATTGTAAATTGTCCGTAGGTGTGAATGTGAGTGTGCTTGGTTGTCTGTCTCTAAGTGTAGCCCTGTGATAGACTGGTTACCTGTCCAGGTGAACCTGCCTTCACCCTCAGTCAGCTGGGATAGGCTCCGCCCCCCATGACCCTGGTGGGGATGAAGGTGTAGAGATGATGGATGGATGGTGTTGCTTTGCATGTCTTTGTGGCTGTTTTGCATTACAGTGGCCACTCTGTGTGTATGAGTCAGATTCTTCTGGTAGTTCTGCATCTTTTTCAGTCGTTTCGTGTCTTTGTGGAGGTTTTGTGTATCCTTACAACACTTTAGTGTGTCTTCGTAGTTGTTTAGAGTCTTGCTAGTCATTCTCTTCATAGCTGTTCTGTGTCCATCTTAGTTGCTTGTTGTGTGTCTTTTGAGTTAATTTCAGTATTTATCTCTTTGTGGTAGTGTTGTGTCTTGGTGTAGCCGTTTGGTGTCTCTACGTTGTGCTCTCGTGTTGCGGTAGTTTTGTGTATCTCCTTTACTGATTGTATCTCGGTCTTCATTTAACATGTCTACAGTTGTTTTTCATTGTCATGGACAGTTTGTGTCTGTATCTTTGTGGTGGTTTTAAACCTCTGTTGTCATGTTGTGTCCTTTTGGAGGTGCTTTACATCCCTGGTTACAGGTTATAGGTTCACACCTCTGTCTCTGTTTTGTGTGTCTCTGAGCTTCTTTGTTTGTCTTGATATTTGTTTTGCACATCGGGTCGGTTTAGTTGAGGAGCTGCATTCTGCCCCTCGTCCATCATGTAATGCAACCGTCTTCTTCCTGGTTTGCAGTCAATCCCTGCTGTTACTACCCGTGTCAGAACTCAGGAGTGTGTGTGCGAGTCGGGCCAGACGGCTACCAGTGTGACTGCACTCGCACCGGCTTCTCTGGAGACAACTGCACCGCTCGTAAGTTTCTGTTCAGGTGACTCCTCCACGTATTGAAGGATGTCAGCGTAGACGTAGCTGCTCGAGTCCCGAGGGTTCTGATGGCTGATATCTGATCTACAAATCACTAATGGATTAATAATTATCCATTATCAAAGCCATTGCGCACTGCTCATAAACCATTTACTAGATGTGTTCAACAGAAACGCTGCAAAACAAAGTCTGTTGTTGGTCTTTAGCGGAGTTCTGGACCAGAGTCCGTCTGCTGCTGAAGCCCAGCCCCTCGGCCGTCCACTTCATCCTCACTCACTTCCAGTGGTTCTGGGACCTCGTCAACAACTCCTTCCTGAGAGACGCCTTCATGAGATTAGTGCTGACAGGTTGGTGGAACGATGAAACCCCAACAAGCCGCTCAGCCAGCACACCACCAAACTGATTGTGTCTCACTGCAGGCCTCCAGCCGCTCCGTCATCTGTTTGTTTGTGTTTGTTTTTTGCCACAGCAGTGCTCCAAGGTTATAAACCAGCAAACATGTCAAACATACAATCAGAGACTGAGCAGCGCTCACAGCGAGCATCCAGGAGACTCCGATAGAAACACATGAAATAAGTAGTAACAGAACTTCATGTGGAGTCACCGTGGCTTCAGCGCTAGCAGCACATAGCAGCAGGAAATGTTTTTCAAGCTTTTTCTTTTTTTGTCTGGTAAATTATTTTTTTTTCATGCAACTTTAATTTTTTTTGTTTTATAACTGCACAAAAGATATTTCTGGTCTCTGTGCTTCTGGCCGTGTGTGTGTTCCTTCATGCTCCTTGCTAATGCTAATGACTAGTGTGGTGATGCTAGCCAGTCAGGAACACATCAACGGGCTGCCGAGGAAGGATTTAAATGAGTAGGCTCACTTATGAATAGACCTTTCTCACAGTAGTCGTACTGACAAGAAACCTAACGTCAGAATGTTGAGAAGATCTTCAGCTGAACTTGCTGAGCTGTGATCGTATCGCAGAGTCTTATTTTCACCACCTCAGTAGGATCTGAGCTAGCAAATGTGCAAAATACACAATGAAGACATTTGTAGTAAACTAGTGTTTGTCCCAAAGTCAGAAGCGACCTTATTCCGAGCCCTCCGACCTACAACACCAAGTACGGATACCTGAGCTGGGAGTCCTACTACAACACCTCCTACTACACCCGGCTGCTCCCTCCTGTACCTGAGGACTGCCCTCTGCCCATGGGAACTAAAGGTGAGACCTGCACAGCTCGGCACAGGCCACAGACCTCCAGAGGAGAGCTTCAAATGGTTCTTTCTCTGCAGGTAAACCTGTGCTTCCTGATGCCAAAGTGTTGGCTGAGAAGTTCTTCAGGAGGCAGAAGTTCAGGCCGGATCCTCAGGGAACCAATCTGATGTTTGCCTTCATGGCTCAACACTTCACCCACCAGTTCTTCAAGACGAACCACAAAGTTAAAGGAGGCTTCACCAAGGCGCTGGGACACGGGGTGAGACACTGAATGGTGGATTTAATCAGGCCTGAACCGTTCACCTGGAAACCCCTCAAACCCACCAGCAGGTTCAAGCTGCATGTTGTCTCCAAACAAGTCACAGAACTAGACCCATCATTTATCACCGCCTGGAAATGGTGCAAACACAGATAATCTTATATGGTAGTTAAAGTATTCCCAAACCAACATCCTGCTCCTCAGTCAGCCATGAAGTGTTTCTGCTGCAACCTCCAGTCACAGAAGTCCAGGCAGTGTTCACACCGAGCAGACGTTTATGACAGCAGATTAGAAATATCAGCAGTGAAACATCACCAGTATACAGAGTCATGTTTTCTTTTTTAGTATGAGTGACATATGTTGGCAGGTGGAGAAATGTTGAATATATCGATTCCATTTTTTCTTTTCAAGTTTTGCAACATAAATGGTCCAAGAAACTCGGCTTTCAAGTCTGTGTTTGTTAGTTTTGTAATGAATGAGGGCGTTCCAGCTGATTCTGACCCTCGCTGTGCCGTCGCCATGCACGACTTTACGCTGCAGTGAAAAATGAACTCAGTTCGCTGCAAAACACTACTTTGGTTTCAGAGGTTTAAACGCCACACAGCATGTCTGCGTGTTGATTAACTGATGGATACGCATGCGTTTGTTGTCTCACCCACCAGGTAGACGCCAGCAACATCTACGGAGACGAGCTGGTCCGACAGCATCAGCTTCGGCTTCATGAAGACGGAAAGCTGAAATATCAGGTCGTAGAAAAACTGCTGCCATGTTCAGAGAAGTATGAAGTCAGTCTGGGCTGTGTCTGGATCAAAAACTCTAAAACCAGTGGAGGACAGAACCGTCCCTGCATGTAGGAGGTGGCTGCAGCCTGTTAGCTTAGCTTGGCATGCAGACCCAAACAGAGCAAGAGCTAGCCTGCTGCTACCTCAGCATGACAAAAACTGTCTTCAGCAACCTCAGAAGTTTGCAAATAAGCACCCTGCATCTCATTTACTTAATTCTGACAAAAACAGCGATCTTAACCTGGTGCTTTGCAGGTTTAATGCCGCTAAGCTAACACCGTCTTGCTAGCTAGAGTCAGCAGTCAGTTAGCTTTGCCGACTAGCAAGCTAGAAAGTGTTGGGCTAACTTAACAAACTGTTTCCGTGAGCTATACAGATACTGGGAGGAGGATTTTGTAAACTATCGTTAGAACCAGGCTAATAGTTTAGCCAGTTTTTATGAAAAGCTATGCTAAGCTATGCTAGATGCAGATTTATATATCTGTAGTAAAACAAAAGAGGAATCAGTTCACCAACTGAAAAAACAAATAAACGTATTTCCCTCCATGTTAGACGAACTGTCTGCATCTGCTTGTTTGACAAATTGTTCATTCTGACAGTAAAACGGCTGCTTCTGGAGCCGCTCTGTGCTAACGCCTGATAAGGTTTGGATTAATAACCATAATAACTGGGGTTAGCATGCTGAATTTAAATTGACCTCCTCATAACTCACGTCGCCCCAGATCTGTGTTCAACCGTCTTGAGAGCTTCGTCTTTAATAACGTTCTCGTCCTTCGTCACTTGAACTTCTGAGCATCTCATGTTCCATCTCCCAGTCAGCACTGCTGGCGGTTAAAAGAGAGACAAGAGAGACCTCAGCGTCATGGTTACGGTTATCTAGCCTCCGACGAAGGCCTCGTGGTGTGGTGACAGTTTAAGATACCATCATCTTTATCTGAGAGTCATAAATAAAACACATCCGATCTGCTTTGGCTGTTGCGTGACTTGTCTTGGGGCACAAAAAAGCTCTGACAAGAGTATGTTGATTTAAAAAAAAAAATATCTCTCTATATATATATATATATATATAAGAAAGAAAATGTGATATTTAGATATTTCGGTGGCTTGAACTCCAGCAGAGGCACTAACTGGATGGACGGTTCCTGCTCCACAGCTGGTGAACGGTGAGATGTACCCCCCAACGGTGTCTGAGGTGCCCGTGCACATGGTTTACCCTGAAGCCTTCCCAGCTGAGCAGCGCCTGGCCATCGGTCAGGAGGTGTTCGGCCTCCTGCCGGGCCTCACCATGTACGCCACCATATGGCTGAGGGAGCACAACAGAGTGTGTGACGTCCTGAAGGCTGAGCATCCCAGCTGGGACGATGAGCAGCTGTTCCAGACCACCAGACTCATCATCATTGGTGAGTAAATGTCCTTAACTGGTTAGTCTGCAGGTCGATGTGGAGCAGAAGTGGCCTGCTGCTTCAGACATGCACTCATAGACCAAGATGAAGGAACTGATCAGAAGCACCATCGTACCTCCTCAGTGACTCTGGTGATGTCCTGACAGGCCACAGATTGTGTTTTCCAGTGTCTTGGCTGGTTTGCTTGTGTTTCAGGGTCAGTGCACTTAAATGACCAACATAAAGGTTAACGGTCAGGTGCTGCCCCCTGGATGGACGCAGGTTGAAACACCAATGAAACGGCTGCATGTGAAGTCTGTAAAACCAGCAGAAGCAGCCGAACGGCATAAAAAGCTGAAAGCAGGAAGTTCATACAGTTCATACGTGACACCGTAAAGCAGACTTTGGTTTTGGTTTCTAACTAAATGCAGCGTCCGTTTGTTCTCACCTGGCCTTCAGACCTGCCTCCCATACCAGCTCCGTCCTGTGTCCAGGGTGACCTCCACCCTCAGAACACCACAACATGCTTTATACTGGGCTCATGAGTCACCTTTTCCCACCAATCAGAGGGTTTCCCTCCATAATACCTGGACGTGTTCATCGTTCCAGAGCGTCACTAACACGTCTATGAAAGAAGCTCCGGGCTTCTGACGGTGGTCCATGTTTCACACCTTAAGTCCGACCAGAACACATCAGCACCAACCGCTGGCTTCATGTCTGAATGTAAACGGGTCGCACAGAGCTGATGGAGAACATGTAAAATGTGTTCATGTTCATTGACTTGTAGTTATGAACCAAAGGCAGACATCGGTGGTGTGTCATCAGGGTGGACAAAATAACATGAACCCTGAGTGAACCAGTCCCAGTGTGGAGGAACAGAAGAGTTTGATTCCTCTGGTACACCGGATGTGACTGCGTCGCATTTAGAAGGGCTTCTTCTACACTGACATGGGTCTGATGAAGGCTGCAGCGCCACCTGCTGGCGATTAAAGAGACATTAAATTCTATAATGTGAAAATCAGGTCAATAGTTTCTGTTCAAGTGCCGAGGCTGCAGGTGGTTCAGTGGTTAGCATCGTGGCCTCACAGCTAGAAGGTCGCCGGTTGGCGTCCCGGTGAGGACACCCGGGATCTTTCTACGTGGAGTGTGGAATGTGAGTGTGCTTGGTTGTCTGTCTCTAAGTGTAGCCCTGTGATAGACTGGTTACCTGTCCAGGTGAACCTGCCTTCACCCTGAGTCAGCTGGGATAGGCTCCGCCCCCCATGACCCTGGTGAGGATGAAGGTGTAGAGATGATGGATGTTTAAGGGCTGCTGGATGCATGATTCTGATGTGGTCCAAGAAGTCCCATCTGTGAGGTTTTCTACTGTGACTGTGCAGCTGAAGGTTTAGAGGAGCTTCTAAACGTAATCGGGTCTGAAGATTAGTGGCACCAAAAGGAGCTTCAAAATTCTGTTTAAATGTCCTAAAACCAACTAAATAAAGAGTGAGAACAGGACGTGTGTGAGAGTGAGGCTTTGTGCTTTGCTTGTTCTTATGGTTGATATGCTATCCATGGACATCTATCAGGTCTAACCACCGTGTGCATGTGCACATCACCAGGGCCTCCGTGTGTTCACGTGCACATTGGTTCTGACCCATGTGTCGTATAACTATTTAGACACCAGTAAAATCTCTTCAGCCTTCTCTGATGTCTGCTTCAGCTCACTGACTCTGGTTGACTTTATCAGCTGATGCTACGTTTTGCCTCCAGGTGAGATCATCAACATCATAATAGAGGAATACGTGCAGCACCTGAGCGGCTACCTGCTGAAGCTCAAGTTCGACCCATCGCTGCTCTTCAGCGCACGTTTCCAGTACAGCAATCGGATCGCCCTGGAGTTCTGCCAGCTCTACCACTGGCACCCACTGATGCCCGACAGCTTCCTCATCGACGGAGAGGAGATCCCCTACTCCCAGTTCTTATACAACACCTCCCTGCTCATGCATTACGGCGTGGAGAAGCTGGTGGATGCTTTCTCTCGACAGCCTGCGGGACAGGTAGTGTGCACGAGTCAACATGTGGGACAAGCTAGCAGCTACACAAGCTCATAATGAGCGGTTTGCAACAAGAAGCTCGTACCTTCCTGCTATAGGACGTACCTGTGTGAAGGTAGTCTGGGGACGGAACATTTAAAATCCTGCTGAGATCAAATTGAACTAATTTAGTCTCTTACAGCATAAAGATCCTCACATTTGAGACAAACATCAGAAACCATGAGGGACACATTTATATTCACCATATTTGGTTCTGATTGTAAATTGTCCGTAGGTGTGAATGTGAGTGTGCTTGGTTGTCTGTCTCTAAGTGTAGCCCTGTGATAGACTGGTTACCTGTCCAGGTGAACCTGCCTTCACCCTGAGTCAGCTGGGATAGGCTCCGCCCCCCATGACCCTGGTGAGGATGAAGGTGGAGACATGATGGATGGATGATTCTCTTTATTTTGAACCGTATTTACAGACAGTAGGAACATCTGCCTGCAGCAAAGGCAGACGCACTCACAAGTGGAGTTTTCTCCTCAAGTTAAATCAAACTTCAACCTGCATGTTTGCATTCACCGCCAGAGGCTGCAGGTGGCGCTAATGCTACAGCAGGAGGCCATAGTAGCATCATAAATAGAGCTCCAGTCAGATTTCTTTGGATTTCTGGTGTTTTTGATGCTCAGATTGAAAAGACATGTCTTGACGAACAAACGAGTCAAAGACTTTAGAACAACAAAGTCTGTGGGCGGCTGTGGCTCAGGTGGAGCAGGTTGTCCTCCAATCACAAGGCTGCTGGTTCGACCCCTCCACAGTCCGAGTGTCCTGAGCCTGACGTTGCTCCTGATGGCAGCAGCACCGTGCATGGAGCTGTGGCCACTGGTGGATGAATGTGTGTGAATGAGAAACACACTGTGAAGTGCTGTATAAGTGCAGACCAGTAACCGGTAACCGGTAACCAGTAACCAGAGTCTATTCACAGCCACAGCCTCGTCGTTCACAAAGCACAAACACACGTCTGGTGTTCAGTTCCCAGCACGTCGTCTGACCACAACACGTCCTGAACCCTGTTGACCCTCAGACTTATTACAACATGCTGTCTGCGTCTCAGTTACACCACTGAGCAGATTTACATTGAAGTTCACTGAAAACACTTGCTGACATGATTTCTGACTGACTGTCTGTAGACAGAGGTGGTGAAGTGCATCAGTGGAATAACTGCCAAATGGTTGATGCTGTTTGTGCAGCTTGGATCACATCGAGATAAATGACAGGAAATATCACAGAGGAAGTCGTTTATCATCTGTTTGGTCTTTAATGTGCTGTGACTCTGGTGTTACAGCTGCAGCCTCCTGAAGCCTCCACATGCACACATTTCTCTTCTTCTATTAACATTTATACCGACGACGTAGCCTCACCTGTAGCCTTACAGGTAATGAACGGGCCAACAGAGGGCTCTACTCTGAGCCTGTGGATGAAGCACACGCAGCCCATCACCACTAAACCACTGTGTGCCCTAAACCGACCATGTTCATGTGAACTTCCCCTCACAATGACTTCCTCGATTCAAGGGAGGGATCGTATTCTCAGATAACACCTCTGCTTAACACCTCTCTACATCCTCTGGTGCATGCAACACATGATTTCTGCCTCCTAACCAGCCAGACGCTCAGTGTGGGTCCTTGAGCCTCGCCGCCTTCGCTGCTCATCAGAGTAACACTGGAGTAACTGTTTCTGTTTTCCAGATAGGAGGCGGTCGCAACTCCCATCAGACGGTGCTGAAAGTGGCAGAAATGGTCATCAGAGAGTCCAGAGTCGCTCGTGTGCAGCCTTTCAATGAATACAGGAAGAAGTTTAACCTGAAGCCGTACGAGTCTTTCAATGAATTCACTGGTAAGCGGATGAGATATGAGCTGAAGCTCCGTTTGCTGCTACTCACGCAGGCATGAAAGCTCCTGAAGCGTCTGCAGGCATTTTTCCTCACGTCTGAGTCAGGACGCATGAATCCTAGTCTGACTGTGGTACCTCTGACTGGGAGCGTGGACTGGATGGTTCTGTGGCGCTCGTAGAAGATGACCGTGAGCGACCAACTCAAGTACATCGTAACTGAAGATGTTTGATGTTTTTTTAACAGCCCACATGTACTGTCCTCTGTCCCTTTCAAACATTCAACACCTGTGAGGACCAGCTGTAGACACTAACAAGCTAGGCAGCCAGCTGCTATCTGGAAAGGTAAAGCTAGTTAGTCCAACTAACCAACCTGGATGTGACTGCACCTTGAAGACTACATAACCCTCCAAGCGACTCAGCAAAAAGGTTGTAGACAAGCAAAACTAAGGGGATACGAGAACATTTCCAGTCAGTGAGTGTCCTTGGATTACAGTTAAATTCATCATTAAGGAAGGGAAGGACTATTGCACATGCATAGATCTGCCTAGAGCAGGCCGTCCTCAAGACCTGACCGAGCAAGAAGGAGACGAGGGAGGGAGGCCACCAAGACTCCTGTGACTCCTCTGAATGAGTTACTAGAAGGAGGAGTCACAGGGGACTCGGTGGCCTCCCTCCCTAGTCTCCTTGTTGTACCTCCTCCAGAGGAGTCACAGGGGACTCGGTGGCCTCCCTCCCTAGTCTCCCTGCTGCCCTGTACATTCGGAGCCAGCTGTTCGACAGTAAACAGAAAACCTCTCTGCTTGTTACACACTGATTCAGTGACATAATCACTGATAAGAAACTCTCAGTAAATTCTGTCTTTTTCAAACAGATGACGTAGAAATGGCTCGAGGCTTGGAGGAACTCTACGGAGACATAGATGCTCTGGAGTTTTACCCCGGCATCATGCTGGAGAAGACTCGCTTGAACGGCATATTTGGTGAGAGCATGGTGGAGATCGGTGCTCCCTTCTCCCTGAAGGGTCTGCAGGGAAACCCCATCTGCTCCCCTGAATACTGGAAGCCCAGCACCTTCGGAGGAGAGACGGGCTTCAACATCGTCAAAACGTCCACTTTGAAGAAGCTGGTGTGTCTCAACACCAAGTGGTGTCCATATGTGGACTTCCACGTCCCACGAAACGAGGAGGAGGCCAAACCCAGGAAACTGTCCACTGAGCTGTGATGAACAATCACCTGCTGATCTTAATGATGCTGTCACCGTCCTGCTCAGACCAGGTGTAGAAGGTGGTTTCCATACAACATGTGCAAACACAGCGACGTACATCCCGCCTGCAGTGAAGGAGAGGAGTCCATGTGAGCAGGTCTGCCTCCAGAAACTACAGCTGACAAACCGCTTCATGTGGTATCGCTGTACTCACTGATGTTGAGCAAATAAACGTCTTCTGAGCCTTGAAGATACTGGATGTGTCAGTAGCTTCTGTCCGTTTGTGTTTTCTTTGCTCTGCTTGTGCTTTTATGACTCACGTCATCATGGTCAGGTGGAAGTAGTTCACCTCGCTCACCTGCAGGCCTCCAGCCGTCATTCACCTCTCTGGACTCAACGTACCTGTGATCCGCAAGAAACAGGACGTTTTACAATAAACAAAATGTAAACACACCTTTAACAACTTTCCCCCAGAAATCTTAAAATGTAAAGTTTATATTTAAATTTTATTGAGGTTTTGTGGTTATTCTTTTTTTTTAATATATATTAAAAAACAAAGCATTTAATTTCGTATTTTATTATTTTTATTCATTTTCCATTATTTTTTAAATTTTTTTTTAATGAATTTAGTTAATTTTGTTTTGTAAGTGAATCAGTTTCTGTCAGAATTTAAAGATTTAAAGAATAGATTATATTTTTTTGCTTTTGTTTCTTCAGTCTTATAATTTATTTAAATATATGTATTTAATCGTTTTTAGTCATATTGAATCTGCCTCACTGGATCCACACAGGCCTCAGCGGTTTATCATTTCCCTCTAATTAGATGATTGGCTGCTGGAAGTCATAAACTGATCAGGAGCGTTATAAATTCACTCCATGTCACGGTGATGCTAAATTAAATACTCTTCCGTTTCCTCGTACATGTTTTATGAGCGAAGTGGGAGCAGGTGGTGGAAAACGTGCTGGTGGCTGATAAACGAATCACCTGACTGATCGCTGCTCAGCCGAACCAGACACACATTCACTCAGTTACATGGTCTGACCACACATTTGCTCTGAAGTGCTGCATGCTGCGGTTTTCTGGACATTTCAGGTTTTTTTTAAACACTGAACATAACTAATAATGTCAACAGCGTCTTTGAATCTTTTTCAAATGGTCAATGTTCTGATCTGTGATGATCTGAACTCTGTTACAGGCAGCTGCAGATCCGTCGTCAGTACAACTATCAGATGTGTTTTAACATCTAAACAGCTGCAGTGAATGCATACATGCAGGTCCGTCTGCAGCAGTGAAAACCTGGACATGCTCTCACTGAGTTCGTTGAACAGGAAGTTGATTTTTAAACATTCAGGTCATACTTGAGTTGTTCCCTCAGCGCTCACTAGCTGGTGCTGACTTGACTCACAGGATGTCTCTTCTTGTGAGAAAAAGTTCACAATCTGTTGTGGTTTTGCCCCAAGATGTCTAAAGATATTCAATTTTACTTTCATGTTTCATTTTTAAATGTTGTGGTTGCAGCTTCGATCTGTCAGTGATGTGGCACCAGAACTGCTGAGTCTCACACTTGACTGCTGGTGGGATGAGGAACACCAGAGGAAGCCGTTCGTTAACGTGTTCATTCATTTGCAGAGTTCAGCGTCTGCTAAGCACATCTTTGTTTCTTGAATATAAAGAGTAGTCAGTGGATCTCACTTGAGGACATTGTGCTCAGTGACGCAGTCCTTTTTAGTTCCCAGGCAGACACCTCCAAAGACAGCACGTCTCTTGATTATTTTAACTCTAGTCTACGCTGACATCTGTAACGGCAGATAAGTTCGGTTCTACTGACCTCTGCAGGCTGCAGCGTAGCCAGTCTTCCACCAGCAGTCAACTTAATATTGATTAAGTTCAGATGTACTCTTCACAAAGAAAGGAAGAGGAAACCTTTAGGTCAGAGAGCTGCTGCTGGGGACAAGCACATGAGGTGACACCAAACATGCATCTCCAGCAAGCTCAGGTTGGATTCTCCCAAATGATTGCGGCGCTTTGGGGCCATTCCTCCTCAGACAAGCCGATCTGTCCTCGATCTCTGACTGGGTGCATTTCAGAGGCAAAACGACCTTCCTAAACTCTGTCAGTATGGAAGAGACATGAAGGAGGCAGTGAGGAAGTTCAACAACAACTGAACAATCAGAGATGTATCGAGGTTAAAAACATGTCGAAAGAAATCCATCCTGTTCTCCAGTTAGAAATCACCCTCAGCAAGCAGAAGTTCAAACTAACAGATATCATTATGGGACTTCCTCATTTCATTACACTCGGTCAGTTATTTTTGGTGTTTCAGTTTCTAAACCATTTCGTCTCTACAGCTTCAGTCCTGTCAACACCACCCGTCCTCCACACATCTGGACCTGTCATATAAATGACAAACGCAAACATATGTAGTGCCTCATTAACTGAACGCCATTAGAACACACCTCAGTCCAGTGGTTCCATGGTGTCTACCTGCCTGGTGTCTACCTGCATGGTGTCTACCTGCATGGTGTCTACCTGCATGGTGTCTACCTG
>NW_007578300.1:94858-101661 GCF_000690725.1 Stegastes partitus
ACATTAGAGTTGGGCTGATGTCTGATTACCTTCTGTTTCACCATCCATCAGGATGCACTGTCCACACTTTCACCACAAGATGGCGCTCTGCCCTCAGAAATACCTTTACACATGACTCACACTAAATAAGGCCTTAGATTATAATCATTGACATTTGAGGTATAATGTCATTCACCCTGATAGTTCATCAGATTTCAGACTTTTAAATAAATATTCTATGAATTTCCCCCAAACCCCACATGGGTGGTGTGCGTCTCAAGCAGCCGCAGGTGCTCAGATCATTACCTTTCCTTGTGCTCTTGTCCAAAGGTCAGATTTCAGTTGCAGACAGCAGCATATGGGTTTGTAGTGTTCAGTGGAGGTTCTGCAGGCTGAATGAGTATCAGCTGAAGCTTTGTCTTCTCACATCAAGTGTTCACTGTTTGGGCAGAACATGACAGCTGGGAGGCTGTTGGTCTCCTTCCTGGTTGCCTTTCTGTGCTTCTGCTTCGTCACAGTTCCACAGCTGGCTTCATACAGTCCCATATCTTTCTCCACAGTGGAGCCTCTTTATAAGTCACAATCAGAAGCAGCAGAACGTTAAACAGCGTTGTCTCCTCTTCATCACTGTGCTGTGATCGCTTTCCAAAAACAGCCAACATTATCAGGGCCAAACTCATTTGGATTCATTTATGCCGTTGTCACTATGTGCTTTACTCAGTTTTTGTGTTTGGTTTAGATGAGAGGCAGCAGTGAAGTCGCTCATCAGCAGGTGAATCTTAATGTGATGTTAGAAGAGAAACCACAAAGAAAAACAGCTGACAGTTAGGTCCAATGTAATTAAACAGTGAACAGTACCTAGATGTAAACCTATCAGGGATTTTATTGAATAGAAAACATGTTAAATTGTTTATTTAGAGATTTTCTGATTTTTCACTTTAAAAAACTGGCAGGGATGGCATTTATTTTTATATACAAGCGAGTTTGTAATTCTCAGTAAAGTCCATCATATTGCTGGCTTAAAAATACTGTAAACAAAACATGAAAAATTCAAATCGTTGAATAAAATCCTTCCTGAGTTTCTTTTGTCAACAATCAACAGCTGAAGACGTCAGATTGAAGTTTGCATTTTTACTGGTCCACCTTAAAAGCAAAACGCTCAGTCGACCTTAAAAATAAGAGTTGGCGGGGCTCCGTGTAAGTTAATGAGTGACGTATTCCTCGGTGATTGGCCGAATGTGTGTATGCAAATGAGGGGGCGGATCCGTGGATAGGAGTAGGTGACGTCAGTTCCCCCCGTTGGCAGAGAGCGAAACAAACATGGCGATAGACTCGAGTGGACGGGGGTTCACGCTAACTTTATTCGTGTTTTCTTGTGTTTTCGCGGGCAGCCGGGCCGAGGCGGCGGTTTCAGAGTCGAGAGGCACCACTCGGATACTCGGCATGAGGCTGGAGAGGAGCGACAGACCCGCCGGGACCACCGAGGCGGGCGTTATTCAGGTGACCGAGGGCAGCGACATCCTCTTCAGGGTCTACGGGCTCCACTTGTTCCCGAACAGCTCGGAGCTCATCACGTTCATGGAGCTGTACTCCAGTGACAAAGAGGACGACGCTTTCGGCTCGGTCGTGGTCTCCTTCAATAGAACTTGTCCCGAACACACGAAGGATATCGTAGTGAAGGGGCCCATGGTGGTGAGCAACCAGAACACCACCGGGGTGGTCAGCCTCAGCATCAAGCAGCTCCGCAAGAGCGAAGTGGTCAAAGTGTTCGGCTTGTGCGTCCGCGACGCGCAGGACCAGAGGTGGTACCTGCTGGACGACAAGGACGGCAGGCTGCGGGTGGTGGAGGAGAAGAAGTCCCTGTTGCCCATCTGGCTGCAGGTGATCCTCATCTCCTTCCTGCTGGTGCTGTCCGGCATGTTCAGCGGGCTCAACCTGGGGCTGATGGCGCTGGACCCGATGGAGCTGCGCATCGTGCAGAGCTGCGGCACCGAGAAGGAGAAGAAGTACGCGCGGAAGATCGAGCCCATTCGCAGGAAGGGCAACTACCTGCTGTGCTCCCTGCTCTTAGGGAACGTCCTGGTCAACACGACCCTCACCATCCTCCTGGACGACCTGATCGGCTCGGGGCTGGGCGCCGTGGTCGCCTCCACCATCGGCATCGTGATTTTTGGCGAGATCGTCCCTCAGGCGCTGTGCTCCCGCCACGGCCTGGCCGTCGGGGCCAACACCATCCTGGTCACCAAGTTGTTCATGCTGTTGACTTTCCCTCTGTCCTGGCCCATCAGCAAGATCCTGGACTGCGTGCTGGGCCAGGAGATCGGCACCGTGTACAACCGGGAGAAGCTGGTGGAGATGTTAAAGGTGACGGAGCCCTACAACGACCTGGTCAAAGAGGAGCTCAACATGATCCAAGGAGCGCTGGAGCTCCGGACCAAAACAGTGGAGGATGTCATGACCCCAGTCAACAACTGCTACATGATCCACAGCGACGCCGTGCTGGACTTCAACACCATGTCTGAGATCATGGAGAGCGGATACACCAGGATACCCGTGTACGAGGACGAGCGCTCCAACATCGTGGACATCCTGTACGTCAAGGATCTGGCCTTCGTGGACCCGGACGACTGCACCACCCTGAAGACCATCACCAAGTTCTACAACCACCCGGTCCACTTTGTCTTCCATGACACCAAGCTGGACTCCATGCTGGAGGAGTTCAAGAAAGGTTTGTGGAAATGTTGTGATGTAATCGTGGTCCAAAGCCAGGTGAGGCGTCCAGGTGTCACTGTTTCCTCTCCACCGTCTGTCTGTGGGGGTCTGTGATTCTAATGTGTTCCAGCTTCTCCTCCTCTTCCTCCATGTTTCTGTCTGGTGCCAGTGGACCATGATGGCCGCAGACCGCAGCCTCATCAATGCACAGCGGGTCCGGTCAGGTTTAGTGAGCAGCCAGGTAGTGTTCAAACAGTGAGCTGATACAGATGGGTGGCAAGTGAAAGGGAAATCCGACATGGAGTGTCTCTGGTTCACCAGAACAGCTCAGATCTGTGGAACTCGGCTGACACGAGGTGTTTACGTGGTGGTGCCAGAGAGCGCTGTCGGACATGTTGGTCTGAATCTTCTCAGTTAGATGGAGCTCCTGGGGCAGCGAAGGGCCCAGCGTATGATCCACCTCAGTCATTCAGCCATTCAGTGGCTTCCTATAGGTGGGAAATGTTTCTGCAAGGGGGCAGGTAGACCCAAACAATGCCAAATAAATGCCCCCCGCAGTACAGCAGAGCCCTCAGACCAGCTCGCTCCAAGTGCCACGGGGGCAGCTTTGTCCTTTAATGTGTGATCAGAGCCTGACCTCTGGGTGAAGGAAGAGGAGCACTGATAGAAATGTTCAACCTGGGAGTGAGTGATTCATCACAGGGTTCAGGATACAGCAGAGAAAACTCTCCACGTAGCCGGTAGACGGCCTGGCGGCGGCTGCTGTGTGCTTCAGACGCTCCGGCAGCCTCCTTCCTGCCTTCAGTGTTTGATATAAAAACACATCAGCTCTCATCTGGTTAAATAGCGGCAGAGCTCCTCTCAGTCGGCCCAGTTTCCATCCTCGTCATTTACTGTATTTTGCCTAAAACAGATTGATGTCGGGATCACCAGAGTGAAAGCAGGTTTATTTCTGACAGTCCAAACCAAAAACAGGAACTTGAGTGTTGCTCAACCAAATCTGTGCGTCAGACAGAAACGACTCTGCTGTCGAGTCTTTATCACATATCAGATGTGACCTGCAGCTCCGTGATTGCACATTTCAAAAACACTTCTCTACTAACACACACACACACACACACACTCTCTCTCTCTCTCAGGAGGACGTAACACACTGACGCCATCTCCCACAGGGCTGTATTTTCCTTTTCTCAGGCGTGTCAAGGTCACACATGCAGACACACACTGGCCTGCTGTGTCTGTATCACGGCAGCGTGAGGAGTGAGTGTTTCCCCTCCTGCCTGCCTGTGGGAGCATCAGACTGTGAGACGTAGTAATGGAGGCAAAACTTTCACCAGAGGCGTGTCAACAGCACACCTGCCCCCCTGCGCTGTTCCTGGGGTTAATTAGCCCGCTGTAGTGGCGCATGCTGCTGCTGCTGCTGCTGCTGCTGTGTGACATTTGGCCAAGAAAGGGCTCTGCGGCTCGTCTGAATAGGCTTGGCTGGCGAGGTGGGAGGCTTTGGCAAAAGGCTCGCAGTGCCTACTCACACACATAAATCCCACTGAACAGAGAGCTGAAACCAATCTACATCGGCTCAGAGCTCAGCAGAGATTTACTGTAAGTAGCTATGAGACTGTGCACTCAGGTCGCTGTGCGTTTGAAGCTCTGGACGTATGAAACCTAATGAACAGCAGGTTTAGCTGTAAGTCATCTGCTTTTAACCATGTGAGGATGTCCAGTGAAATCAACAGGACGACGACTGCAGTGTGATTCAGAGTGTGAATGTTAGTGGCGTCCCCGTGCAGAGCTCTGGGCAGTGCAGCTGCCTGATGACGTCCTGTGATGTGATGCTGGGTCGGGCCGGGTCAGGATCTGCTTCTGAGTTGTTGAGGAGAAATATGAAGGTCAACAATAATTTGAGACGATGGCAGTCTACCGAGATGTGACCAGCGGCGAGGCCTCTACATGCCTCAGATATTCAGCAGAAAGCTGTAGATTTTCAGATTTCTGTTTCATTCATTGAGTTAAAACAAAACAAACATGAAACAAACACTCCTGAAGCAAAGGCAGCAGAAAGACGAATCATCTCATGTTGTCTGCCTCCTTTAACCAAAGAAGTACATTTACAAAAACCTTAAATTACAGAACTTCGTCTGATCCCGTATGCTGCGCTCAGTTTGTCCTGCGCTGCCTGCCGTAGGGCTTCACGCATTCAAGGTAAACTTTTCAGACCTGCAGGTAGTAAATCCCACCTTAGTATCGTAGAGCAGCTGCACTCCTGGAAGGTGTGTCGATGACTACGATGTGCAAAATCCACCTGTTGAAAGCCTGCAGTGTGGTGGTTTGAGATGAGCAGGGTGTAAATGCAGAATTGTCATATTTCTACGATGAAGCAGCGAAAGTAATCTGATCTGTATGTTCAGGTGGGGCTTCATATTCAGAGGGGCTGCACGAGGTCCAGCGTTTAGTTGAGGATTCCCGGGGTGGTGTGTATCTGCTGGTTTCATCTACTTCCTACCGTTCATCATCTACATACGTGTTTGTGGACTGGGCTTGCACAGTGATTAAAGTACGCACAGTGTGATATTTAGTTGTTTTACGATATGAAAAAAAACAGGATTTTTTTACCTGGTGACCTGAATAGTTCTATTTGGAAAGAATTTGGGATCACAGAGCGATCGGGGTGATTTTTGTATAGAATGCATCTGCACAGAAAATAAAAATGAATAAGCAGAAAAAAGCAGGATGACGTTCACATCAGGCGTAGGGCTGGTTACACAGCGCGGTGTGGCGGCGGCGGCGGCAGGACCCTGGCATCGACAGGAGAGCCTGTTTTTGGTCAACTTCATGCTTTTATGGAGCTGAAGTGTCTCCATACAGCTCACTGTGCATCTCCTTTACCAACTAAATCTGAAGTTTTAATGTTTCTCTCTTGTTAATCGCTCATTTCACTGGTCATGTGTCGCCTGCATGTCAGCAAAGTACACGTCCTGTAAATAAACTTTAAAAACTCAGCGTGTCCAGAACCCCTAAGTCAGAGTTCGTTATGTTCTCGTTATGTGCAGACTTTTCTTGTCGATCAAACACAATGAGAGCCGTGCAAGTTGTTTGTGTTTGACTTCGTTAGTCCTTCATCCCACTGAGCTTCATGTGCTCGTCCCGGTGTCGGTGCTGAAACACAGCTCTGGTGTTGAGCATCTCGTAGGTTCTGACTTGAGGAATGAATGTTTGTATTAGTTTAACAGAAAGATTCCTCGACCGGCTCGGTTTGCAGCCACTAAAGCTTTAAAATCTACCAAACACATGGCAGCTGCCTGCTGCAGTGGCTGATGGGTAATAATCCTGTCATCTCGTAGCTCCCAGCAGGACGCTGATGCTCAGGTCGTGGCGGGCTGCGCTGATGAGGTTCTGAGCAGGCTCGGTTTCCTGCCGACCCCCTGCCTCTCCCCTGACCCGACTCCCCGCCAGCATCTCAAGTTCCTCTCGCTTGCTGCTTGGCATCAGTTACCACGGCGATGGCATCCAGCGGCGTCTGTGCGTGCACAAACACTCCAGACGATCGAATCCACTCAGTTCTGGTTCTACGCGGTTGAGGCACGAGATCAGCTCTGAAATGACAGTAAAGATAATATTAATGCTGCGCTCACCTCCTCACTGTGTGCAGTATAAATAGCAGCTTCTCAGTCAACAGGCCGTGACCTTTGAGAGCGACGACAAAGTGACCTTATTAGACGAGATGAAATATTCATGACTGTCAGCACAGGAAGCAGCAGCAGCCACGAAACACAGGAAGCTGCATTCATCCGTTAATATAACATCGTAGATATGATGGAAATTAGCGCCGCATGTTAAAGAGGTTCACTGAAAGGACTCAGTCCTCTTCAAAATAACGAACAAGAAGTGCCAACAAAGCATCGATGGCAGCCGTCTGTGGTTCTGGTGCTGCTCAGGTGGTTGAACTTAACGCACGCCGACAAGCAGGCATCATTTAGAAAACACACAAACACAAGTGAAGCGTGAAGTGACTGGAGGCGCAGAGCACGCTGTCAACACGCCGTCGCATGCTGGTCCTCAGGTCTGGGTTATGGTGGACTACATGCTGGTCCTCAGGTCTGGGTTATGGTGGACTA
>NW_007578300.1:102402-110406 GCF_000690725.1 Stegastes partitus
GACTACATAGCCCTGTGATAGACTGGTTACCTGTCCAGGTGAACCTGCCTTCACCCTGAGTCAGCTGCGATAGGCTCCGCCCCCCATGACCCAGGTGAGGATGAAGGTGTAGAGATGATGGATTTCATTCAGGTTGTTTTTTGTGGACGTCTTGTGTGAGTGTGCTTCATGTTTTTGTGGATTTTTGAGTTTCTTAATGATTTTCAGTCTTACGTTGGAAACTCTAATTAAAACTATAAACTATAATGAGTCAAAGCTTGTGAATCATTGACTGGATGTGAGTGAGGTGGCTGTCAGGACCTGAAGACCAAACAACGTGGTAGTTTAACGCTCTGAGCCTTTCAGGAAATGAAGCAGCTCGTGTTTTGTTTGTGGTTGTCAGGAGCGTCTACATTGTCTGCACTTTATCTGTGTCTGGGCACTTATCAGGCCGCCCACCCGCCTCCACCATCCGTTACAGGAGCTACGCTTTAATGACCGTTTGTCTGGTCGGCAGCGCGAACGCCACGACAGATTAAAATGGGCCAACAAGTGGTTAGGTTCTGGCATTTTGATAGGAATTCACAACAGTACAGTCAGACTCTCATGGTGTCAGATAAGTCCTACAGAGAGACGAGATCTTCTCTGCCAGCGTACGTGGTGGATATTTGCTGGGTTTTGGGCTGTTAGTTGGGCAGAATAAGAACATTTGGGCTTTAGAACCTTATCATGGTGAGTTTCTCGTGTTTTCTGGCAGTTTATATATTAAATAATTACTCAGGCACCAAAGACAAGTAACAGGACTATATAAAGCTAGAAAATGCCCTGAAGCTGATATCATATCTTTATTACTGTCATGTCCTGTATGATCCTCTGCAGCTGTGGCGGCGTTCCAGCGAGCATACGTGTTCATTTTACTCCGACTCCAGCTGACCGGAGAACACGCTGTCTGACGCAGGATGCATGCAGCTGGGAAATATGACTTCCTAATTACACTTTGGTTGTTGCAGTCTGTGGTGCTGTTGTCTCCTGGCAGCTCAGGCTTGTTTACACTCACGCAGACACCGTGACACATGTCACATAACTGCGCAAAGCATTGTGGGTCAGAATGGCCAGAAAGGCATGCCGGCTCGCATACTTCAGAATCCAACTGGATGCAGTGGACAGCCCGGTGTTTCTAGCGACTGTGATTTACTTCCTGTGTGCTGGGATGCACTAAGCCCTTCTCTGTGCTGTACAGTGTGGTAGTCGGGACGCCGGAGCGCGTCCTGTTTGTGTATGTGCAGCCCTGACCGTGAGCTGCACCAGAACACGTGATGGCAACCTCCTGACTGCTGTTTGTTGTGTTGGGCTGACAACAGGGAAGAGCCAAAGAGAACACAGCTTACATACATACATGCAGCTGCACCAAGCCAGCATCCAGTTTGCTTCTGGTCATGCCTTGTGTTCAGCCTCTCACTTTGAGCTGCACGTGGACCCTGTGGACGTGGGCAGAACATGATGTTTACATCACACGGACACTTGCGAACACACGAGACGTATGGCGCAGCCTCGGTGGTGCATTCTGGGTATTTTCTCCCTGCCCTCCTTTGTTCCTGCTGTATTTGATCATACCTTAACGTTCGCTTCGTCATGTGTCCTGACACGTCGGCCTCGGCGACCTTTGAATCCTGCCACACATGCACAAACATACAGGTCCTTAAACGCTGTTCTCAGTGACACTCCCTGCTCACACACACTCATTCATCTGCACAGCTATACATCAGAGGACATTCATTAACTACATTCTGTCCTCGGCCCTTGTTCCAACTCCTAATCTGAGCTGATCTCCGTACGTAACCCGCATGACTGTGGCTCTCTAAGAGGCTGAGGCAGGCAATATTTACTTCTTTTAAAGCATAAAGAACACAGAGTTTTACAACTGGGAGTAGAAGATTACCCAACCTCAGCCTGATAGGGCTGCCACTGAGCTAGCCTGAGCCTCCACTCCTGCTCCTGTACGATGGGTGTGTCGCCCTCCAGTCCTCCCGGTCTCTGGCTCGGCCCATCTGTCCTTGTTTTTCTGTTTGTTGTGGCTGTCTGGGGCAGAGCGGCTTCGGTTACCCGTGGTAGCGCCTGGACGTGCTAAAACAGACGAGTGTTACTGGTTCGAGTCAGAAAAACTCACAGTTGAGGAGAAAGCAGTTGCCAGGTTATGCAACCAGTTTTCACTTGGAGCTGGAGGTGTGCCAGGCAGGTGAAAACATGGGAGGACGATAACTACACACTCCCAGAACGCTGCCAGGTCCCTCCTCAACTGTTCACCTGAAGCTGTTTAGGAGCTAATGTGAAGCATGAAATGAGCCGTGCAGGTGCAGCATCGCTCTGCTGAAGATCCACGACTGTTCAGGACATTTCCTCACATCTGGTTATTGTTTGTGTGTTTGTGGCGTCTGACATTTACAAGCTGATAAAGATGCATCGTTGAACATATTGAGCATGTTTTTTATGTGTATTTTGTAGATCTTCTATCTGTTTTTTCTGTTCTTTTGGTGAGACGTTGTGGTCATGTGGCCGTGGAGAGCAGCTGGCCCGTCAGCTGACTGCTGCTGCTTTATGTTTGTCGGCAGCATCTCTCTGAAGAACAGCGTTTATTCTCTGAACATCCCCGTTAGTCAGTGGATGAGTAAAGGCTCTTCAAAGGGAGCGTATGTACTAGTTGGTGGACTGTATGTCTTTCCAGAGGATGGCAGATGTTTTTGTCCAGAAACCAGAACTCAGCTCCTGGATGTGCGTGCTGTTTACACGTTCTTTTATATAAATCTACTAATTTATTATCATGATTATTATTAGTAATCTTTGCCTCAGACACTCTGCAGTCAGTGTGTTTCATCGTTAAAAGCTCCATGTAGTTAATTGTTTTTCCTACTTTTGACCTGAAACTTCTTGACTGTGATTTACAGTCAGGTCTGGTCACCTCAGCTGGACCTCGTCTGTGTTCTGTCGTAGTGATAGAGCCATAAAACGCCCAGTAATCCCAGTAACCGGGCTGATTAGACTCTATTTTGACATAATCGTCATCGACCAGTGAGCGACTCGTGAGGCTGGTAAACAGCAAACGTCTGCTGACTCGTCTGAAACACCGTATGAGGTGTACGGTCGTTGAAAATGAACAGGAAACTTTACCAGAGAGAGATTTGGTGTCCGTAGATAAGCTGAGTTAAACCACAGAGAGCCAGACGTCAGGACGGTTACCAGCCCAGCTGTAGGAGCTGCTGGTCAGCGTATTAACGGGACGTGTCTAAGACCAGATGAAACAGAACTTTGTTAGTAGTCAGAAGAAATCTGGTTCTAGAATAACCTCCAATAACATGAGAACAGATGCAGCGCCTGACAGAACAGCAACAAGACTTACGTTAATAAAAATACAAGCTCAGACAAAATCCATGAAGTGATGATATCTGCTGTCAGCCTTTGGTTGACCGCTGCTCTGTCCAGCATTAGGTCAGAGTTTAGTTCTTCCAGAGGTCAAGAGTGGAAACGGGTTTGTTGTCTGTTCTGTTGGGCCTCTGCCGTGCACTGGTACCGAAGCTCTGCAGGACTGGTTCAGATGTCAGGAGAGCTGTGGAAACAGGTTCATGATGTCTTCTGTGGCTGTGGAGAGCTTTCCTGAGTCTGATGAAGTTATGTTGGAGGTTTCCAACTGAAATTCATTCAGACTGATGGCTGCTGGTTCACCAGGGTCCCTGTGGTGGACCGTGGACAGGAAGTCCACCTGATGTACCTGCTGCACATCCCTGTTGGGTTTTTTTCATCTTGTTCATCTGAACTCAGTGAACTAATCACTGATGATGGCTTCTAGTGTGTCTGCGTATTCGTGGTTCTGATCGTAGTAGTTTGAAAATGAGCTTAATTGCTGATATGAGATAGTAGCTACAGCATCGTCCTCCTAATTTCCATGACAGGATAATATAATGTCTCGATTGTACATTAAGATGGTCGGTATTTGCAGCCCTGGACACGTCCATGCTGCAGGATCTGGGAACAGGTTTCAAACCAGGGCGGTCCTGGACTGCACAGGCTTCTGGTCACACCATCAGCAGCTCTCTGGTTCTCTCTGAGTTCTTATCAGCTGCTGTTCTCTCCTTTCCCATCCGGTCAGAGCCGCTCCGAGTGCTGACTCCACATGAGTGTGTGTGTTTGTATATCGCATCAACACTTCCAGACGGCGTGCAGCCATCGTATCAGTCAGCCTGAAGACCGAGCAGCTCAGCAGAATGTGCTGATGTCCAAACACCAGTACACACAGCTGTCTGCTCGATCTGTTGGACTCGCACATCCCATTACATAATATTATGTGGGACATAAACACAGCGGGACCATGTGTTGTGGATGAGCAGAGCTTACAGTAGACTCCTTGGCAGCAGGGTTGAGTAGCATAGCCCTGTGATAGACTGGTTACCTGTCCAGGTGAACCTGCCTTCACCCTGAGTCAGCTGGGATAGGCTCCGCCCCCCATGACCCTGGTGAGGATGAAGGTGTAGAGATGATGGATGGATGCGTATCGCTGAACGTATCTGACTCTGATGTCAGTTTAGTGTTTGGTGTGTTTTATACCAGGACGATGCCTTAGATGAGCTTAACTGCTGACGAACACCAACCAGCCACAGTAGTAGAACATTCTGGGCCATGTAGGTCCCCCTGATGGTACCAAAGTGTTCTGACACATCAGGTCATGGAGACTTCAGGGGTGTCTCATGGTGTCTACACCGGGACGCTGGTGAGGGGCCTCTTCAAACCCGGCTGGTTCCTGCACATGGATCGAGATGTGAGGAGTTTGGAGGCCGGTCCATGTCCTTGGCTCTTGGTCGTGTTCCTTGAGATGCTGCTGTCATCATGGAGTGCCGTTCCATCAGAGGGTGGGTTTGACAGGTGACAGGAGATGAACCAGACCCAGCGATCACGGCGCGGTGCAGGTCGGGTGGATCTATGTCCCACCCCAGTCAGACTGTGCTGGTGCTGTGCAGATGAAGGCAACGATCATGTGGTGAAACCAACACGCAGCAGCTTTTGGAGGCAGCGCCACAGTTGTGTCGGATGTCTGGACTGTCAGGGCAGAACTGGACCGACCGCTCTGGTCCACTTCTCTGGCAAGGTGCAGTTCTGCTAGAGCCCAGAGTTGAAGTGGTTGGTGTGTGTCAGAGTGTCATCCACATGAAGGCCAACATCTTCACTCAGTGTAATAAACCTGTCAGAGCCCATTTACAGATCTGTCATTTTAGTTTGGAGGTCTTGTCGACTGTGTTGCATGCTGCTGCTGCACCTCGGTCTTCTGTCTGAAACATGCTGGTACAGCTTCTGCTTCTTCAACACTTCATTTCTTAAGTGTCCAGTCTGCTCTGATTGGTCAGCTGGACCAACAAAAGTCAGGCAACAGCTCCTGTAGGACCAGGTCTAGGTGTACAGACCGGATGGAGCTCTGACTCTAGAGGGGACAGAACGGTGGATCGCTCCTTTATTGTCTGGGAACCAAGTTAGCCACAGACCAGGCAGGTGTTATGGAAACGTGTTCCATCATGACGTGAAGCCTGGAGGTCAGACGAGGCGTTTCAGGCGGGTAAGGAGAGAAGAACCAGCTTTGGTGTAGACTTTAGTAGGCTTACAGACCTGCATGTGCTCAGCAGAGCTTCAGCGTACGACAGAGCAGCAAACATTAAGGCCTCGGTAATGTTGTGGCTGATCTGTTTATAGACCAACAGCGTGTCAGATTTAGATGACGTTTAACTGTTAGAATGCTGCAGAACAAACAGACAGATTGAAGTCAGGACCGATCCAATCAGGAGATCAGTGCAGCTCCTAGCGTGGAATGAACTCAGTCCAGGTGTTACTGTGGTTTGAATTACAGCCATGAACAGACTGCAGTCACATCGACAGCAGTCCAAAGACGTGGCCTCAGTGGCTGCACTTACTGTTTTAACTGGTCATTGATTAGTTGATTGGAGAACAAACCAGTGATCAGTTAATCAGCTGTTCACATTAGTGCAGGTTAGTCGAAGCCAGGAAGAAAACCAGCGTAACAGCTGAAAGCAGCTCATCTTAGGTATGATTTAATCAACACAATAAATGAAATAGTTCATCAGCTCGCTGTGCAGTGAGTCAGCTCCTGGTTCCTGCTCCGTACTGCATGTGGAGAACACCACATCGTGACTGGGTGCAGCGTTGGCTGATGAACTCCGCCGTGATGCACCGTGTGGCGCTGTGCTGACTGTGTTTTACCTGTAAGGACATGAGAGCGGATGGCTGCTGCTGTAATAACCGAGCAGGCTGCTGAGCGCTGGGTTCTGATGAGCCGTCTAAGTTGGACTTGGCGCTGGTGTTATTTCGTGTTTCTTCACTCATAATCTTTGGCTGCTGGTCCACACCAACGCACCCGCCTGGATGTTCTGTTTTTGAAAGTCTGAACACAGGCTGAGCCGTAACGTTTCACCGCCTCTGCTGCAGCCCGAAGTGTCGACACGAAGCACACCGAGGTGGATTCTTCTCTCTTTGCTCTTCTCTCTCTATGGTTTCTATGAAATAATCTGTAGTTATTACATGACACAAAACAACCACTTCAGCCGCTGCTCTCCTGATCTGATAAAGCTGAGGTAGGCCGGGTTTAACTGGATAGACCGGTTGGGAGAGCTTGACCGGTCCACCGCAGGCCGTCCTCCTGTGCTGCTCTGTGCTGTGAGCGTGCATGTGAGTGTGCATGTGAGTGTGCATGTGAGCGTGCATGTGAGGGTGCATGTGAGCGTGCATGTGAGCGTGCATGTGAGTGTGCATGTGGACGTCTGCAGCCGCGTGGTTTTGTTTGTCTCCTCGCAGCATGTTTCGGACTCGGTGGCCCGTCCTGCTGCCGTGCTGCTGAGCGCTGGTGTTTTGTGCGTGGGCAGCGTGCGTGAGGCATTCCTCTCCCATACAGACCTGCTGCTCATCCCTTTGTCGTCGATGTTTCATGTCAACAAACAGGCCGGTGACAGAACCAGGCTGGAGGTCACCCGGCCTGCTGTGGACGTCTGTGTGTGAGCAGAGACCAGTACATGCCAGTTAATGATGATGTGGAAGTGAGGAGAGCAAACCAGTCTTTACCAGTTAAAGGCCTGAGAGGTCGTGGAGGGGATTAGCATAAAACCACAGCTTCACGCTGAGCGCTGGACTCTGACGCCATCGCTAGCGTGAGTGTGAAGCTTTATTGTTGATCTGGTTGTAAACGCTGCAGAAGTGCTGCGGACAAACAGAGAAGCTGCAGCCTGCGGCTCAGCACGTTCGTATTCGCAACAAAGGTCGCCGTGTTTTCAGTTCCTGGTTTCCTCGGTTCTTCTTCTCTGCTCGCACAGTTCTCTGCGTGTTTTGTTTTGGAGAAGATCTGCGTTTCTTCCCCTGGTTGTAGTCGCTGGTAGAAGGCCACAGACGGACAGCAGGCTGGATCTCCTGCTTGACCACCTTCATCATCTCCAAGTGACTGCAGAGCTCGTGTTTCAGACGTTCATGCAAGCGTTAAATTACTTTCCCAAAGCTGCACATACAAGCAAAACGGCTGTTTGTGATAATACTGAGGACTTTTGACATTGGTTTGATCACAAACGTTCAGCTGTCTAACCTTCTGAACTCCAGCCAGTGTCTGGACCTTCTGGTCACATTTCTCCTCACTGTTGGCTCATGTCTCTGTGTGTAGCACTGCAGCTCTCTGGGAGCCACGGCTACAAGTTAAAGCTTTTCTGACTGACAGGATTGGTTCAGCTCCTGTCACAGAGCTGAAGGACGACATCTATCAGCAATGCCTTCAGGATGAGCTCCATCTTCAGAAGGAGTACAAGTTCAGGGGGTGATACGCATGTTGGTGTTTCCCTTGGTGGCGTCAGCAGCCATGTTCAGTCTGACACTACCTGCGTACCTGCTGATGTGACCAGGATGATCAGGTGTAGCGCTGCTTAGATCCCTGGCTCCGCCCGTCCAGTAACCTCATGCGCTCCAGATGTTTCACCGTGTTAGGAGAGTGTGTGT
>NW_007578300.1:111706-115820 GCF_000690725.1 Stegastes partitus
GTGTGTGTTAGCAGTGTGTGTCTCTGTGTGTGTCTCTGTGTGCGTTAGCAGTGTGTGTTTCTGTGTGTGCGCTCTCAGGAGTTAATAGACTCTCCAGTGACTCTGTAGCTGGTGGTGGTGGTGGTGGTGGTGGTGGGGGGGGGAGTGGGTCCCCTGGGGTCCTACTTCCTCTGAAATATTGACTCAGCACTGCAGGGACACACACACACACACACACACACACACACAGAGGCCTTTTCCATGACACGCTGTCTGTGTTGTGGTCGCTACAGCGAGCTAGCATCAGCTAATGAAGGCGCTCCGAGGCGGGAAGCGGCTGACCCGTGCTGTAACGGTCCCACTGGACCACATCGTTCCTCCCTAGTGTGATGTCATCGCTGATGAAATACGGACACAACACACGAGAGCATGAAGCGGTGATGAGGACGCAGCCGCTGTGATTGGACAGGAGGGGCAGCGTCCTGGTGGATCTGCGGTGATGTCACCTGGGCTGGAGCAGGGACGTGATCAGGAACATCAGCCGGTGATTAGTCGTATTAAAAACTGATTAATCAGTTTCTGTTCGTGACACCAGCACCTTTCAGCGCCACCTTTTTGCTGCAACCCGTCACATTACATCCTCCGAGTCGTTCGGTTCTGCTTCTTCATCTGGTTTCAGACCAGCGTGTGCTGCAGTGGATCGGCGCCGTTAATGTCAGCAGAGGCTCGTCGAAGTCCAGTCGAATGAACGTTACGGCCGACATGGAGATAAGGACACGTGTGACATGTCATTTAGGGTCATCAAGTTCTTTTCAAACCGATGAGTGGAAATGATGCCGGCTGGTTCAGCTCAGATACCTGACGGAACCACTGGGTCAGGGGTTCGGGTTGGATGAACACGGGGGGATGGAGTCAGGGCTGCACGCTGAAACGTCATGAATGAACCTGCCCTCACTGGGACGGTACAAAAACACCAGAGCTGAGATCTGGGACGGTTCTGATACAACCTGTAGCTCACAGCAGGTTCTGCGTTAACTGTGGAGACGCTTCCACACCTGTCCACCTGTTGAAGTGTCCGTTAATGCGACCTGCTGACGTCCAGGCTGCCGCTAAGGGGGGTGTGGCAGTGTAACGGCAGAACAGCTCCACGAGGGTCGGTTTAGCCTGTGAGGCTGCAGCACTCAGTTCATGAGTTGGTCCAAATGCCAAAGCTGCTGCTCACAGCTTCTTGGCTTTTCTTGAGCGTGGCCCCTTTTAAAAACTACCTGAACACATCCTGTGTTATGAACTTATGCAGAATGACAGCATCCTTTGCATTGAGGATGATCGATTCGCCCTCATGGACTGTTTGCAGGCTGACATTCAGCCGCCCTCCTCCTCTGCAGACTGGAGCGTCCAGACTAAATATACAGCACATCGTCCTCCCCGTAAAGACGGCCGAGTGGGAAATGGATTCCTCAGAGTCCCTGCGGTCTATTCATGTAGTAAAACCGAGCAAGGTCAGAGCTGAGAATGTGCAGAGTGTTTGTGTGCTCGTGCCAGCGGCGCCCACTTTGCCAGGACATGCAGGCAGACATCAAGGGCACCGAGCACAACACTTCCAGCCTTTGTTCCTGGTCTAATTGCTGGTCATACGAGCGCTCTGTAAACCCCATTGATCTGCTGCTTTCATTCTGGAAACAAAGACGTGACGGACCTCGCCGATCTCTCGTCCTCTCCTCTTATGTCTTGTCATCGTGGTTTGGGTGTGAATATGAATAATAGAAAGGTGTTGGGTGAGCAGGTGCTTATTTGGATGTTGTTGTTCCTATATTTAGGAATCAAATCGTCCTCCGGCGTCCTGCTCTTCACATCTAATCTCTTAATGTGAGCGTATGCATGAGACAGAGGGACACTTTGAAACCAGCTGGGCTTCATGTGTTTGTCTGGGTGGAGTCGAGGAAACTATCCCGCCGGCGAGCGAACCCAGAATCCTCTGATGCGTCTCTCTGTCGGCGTTGTTAATAATTCAGAGCCACTCCTGTTTGGACCGGCCGGCGTCCGTCTGCACTTTGAAGAGTCTGCCGTTTGAAGAGTTCAGAGGGCGCCTTGTGTGTCTTTGTGCACACGTGTGTTCTCATGTTGTATAGTAACGCTGGTGGCCAAAGTCCAGACGCACCTGTAAGCACCTGTACACATTAACAGGCCGACAGGAGGGCGTGGGCGGACGGGTTAGCGCTGGAACAGAGGGGTTATCAGAAGGAGATACGTCGTGATCTGAGTGTTGGTCACGACCGTGGGAGTGTCACGGGTTTGTATGTTGTAATGTACACACCTGGATCACAGCAGCACTCTGGCACATGATGAGCAGCGTACGTCCTGTGATGGACTTCCAGATGTCTCACATTGGCTGGTTGCTGTAACGTGTTTCATTCCCTTTATTGTGTTAAAACAGTTAATGGAGTTGGTGGAACTGGCAAAGGAAGGTTTTTAAACTTGCTTGAGGTGGTTTTTGACTTTCTGACAGAGCTGGTGTGTGTAATGGGGGATGGGAAGTCTTTATTGATTAAGTTCTGACATAACAAACACACATCCCAGTGATCAGCTGTCTGAACCACTGCGATACCAGCTGACATGAAAACTACGAAGCTGCCCCACTGAAAGCAGCTCCTTAAGGGTTCTTAAAGAGTTCGGTTTGCTTCCTCTTTGTGCAGTTGGGAAACAGCTGGTTTAGTTTCCGTGTGTTTACGACAGCCGTGAGTAACGCAGCCTGCTCTGACATCACACCGCCGCTTTCATGGAAACGAGACCCACTGGGAGTTTCCTTTTTGAAAGTTTTTGTGACCTTCCAGAAGGTCAGCCGACGGCTACGAGGCAGTACGTAGGAGAGAAGCTAAACGGTGATCGTTGTGCTGATATAATCGACTAATGAGCAGGACCTTTAGAGCTCACTAATTGGCGCTTAGCGTATTCGGTGCCGGTTTTATTGCGATGAAGATGTAGAATGAAGCAGCAGCAGCTTGGCAGCGTCGTCTGATCAAAGCGTTTTTAGGAGACGGCTCATAACGGGATTCATACCAACATGACCCAGTGTTGGTGTCCTCAGTAGATGTTCTCTGTACCACCTGGTGCTGCTCTGATCCCTCTGACAGTTGTTCATAGGGACTCGGTGCTATGCAGCAGTCTACCAGCACACAAATGGACCGACTGTATCTGTTTACAGAGGAAAGGAAACGGATCCCATACAGGTGTTCTGATGAACATGGCAGCATAAACACCATCACGACCCGGTGCTGCTGTAAACAAATGTGCTGTTGTTGGACCACTACAACCACGTCCCATAGCGTCGGCTGGCAGTTTCCTTTAAGGCATCCTGAGATGATTTGTTAAAGTTGGTTGTGACCCAGTTCTGCTCGTGCACAGGGAGGAGACATGGACCTGGTGTTCTGGCTTCGTAGCGTTATTAAGGAATGAAACTGTGGCTGCTGCTGAATCAGTGAAGATGAGGCTCACGCTGATCCAACCTGCTCAGTACACTCCAAAAGAAAACAGATCAATTCTCTATTTACACTGAAATACAAACCAGCAGCACTTTGGTGAGGTCGGCTAAACCTGGTCCAGCCTCAGTAGAACCGATCAGAGATTAAGAACTTCTGAGTGGATGTAGAACATACAACAGTTGAGGAACCGCTATCACTCAGAGAACCTGAGGAACCACCAGGGACACACAGACGATGAATCACCAGCAGCTAGCAGGTGCACGGAGACGCCGGGCCGCTGGCGGGTCCGCGGAGACACCGGGCCGCTGGCGGGTGCTGCTCAAGAACAGCAGAAGAAGTGAGCTGCTCCCGTCAGTCAGGTGTGCGTTCACTCCCAGGTACAGTGAAAGCAGCGGTCCAGTGGAGGAGGAGCGATGACCGGCGCTGATCCGGGCCAGGAAGTGCTCCATATAAATCAGAACATGTTAAAACACGACCACAACATTGAAATGACTGCATGTGCCGCTGCGGTATGACAAACACGTCACGTGAGGCATTTACAAACTGCTCTCTGACTTGAACCCTCAGCGCTACACAGCAGGTTGTGTACATGGTCATATCTACGTGTGCTGGTGCGTGTAGTGGGGAGAAGCCATGTGTACATACAACATAGGCAG
>NW_007578300.1:116145-121493 GCF_000690725.1 Stegastes partitus
GCTGCTCGCCTGCATCACAGGCAGCTTCAGGTTCATGTCAAAGCCCAAAGACAGATCAGCTTGAAGGAGGGGCTGGAGGTCGAACCGCCAGACCTGGGATCAGTGACCCACCGGCCACATCTGGCTGATGTGATGAACGAGATGCTTTACAGACGGAGGCCCGTCATGGCGCTGATGGAGGTTGTTTGGACCGTTAAACAGTTCTGCTCAGTGATGACCCAGCTGACCAGGACATGGTTGAGTTCCAGAGTTCTGTGACATGTTGGTCTGATTTGATTTCTGACTTCCATCAGCTGTCAGGACTTCCTGTGCCTCACATGTTGTCCTGCTGGATGTAAACAGTTCCTATGCTGCTGAGATGAGCTCCTCGGTTTGTTCTGCTGCTCTGGCTGTTAGAGCGACATGCAGAAGGACAGTCGTTTCATAGAAACCCTGCTTCTTGTGTTGTTGACGGAGCAGCCCTGAGGATGGAGCGCTAACGACACTCTCTTTGTCCCACTCAGGAAAATCCCACCTGGCCATTGTCCAGAAGGTGAACAACGAGGGGGAGGGAGATCCTTTCTACGAGGTGCTGGGCCTGGTCACTCTGGAAGACGTCATCGAAGAAATCATTAAATCTGAGATTCTGGATGAATCAGACCTTTACAGTAAGTGTGTCTCTCTGTCGCTGTGGTCATACTTATTTAATTACTTCATTATTCATGTCTAAAGTATTGCTGTTGTCTCTGATAGGTGAACATCAACAGACCACATGTGTACAGTTGATAGGAGCGTCTCTGAAGCCACCAGAGGCGTGTTGCTGCTGTCATGGTTACTCACTGTGGCCTCACTAGCATGAAGCTCTGCACCTCTGTGGAAACAGAGAGCCCAGACTAGAAGTAGAGACAGCCCAGACATCTGCTTTACGCAGCTTAACGAAAGTGTCATAGATCGGAAAGTAGAAAAAAAGTTAAATTTCTTTGGTTATTTATTGTCCATGTAAAACATTTTTGTGCCTGCAGGTGTTACCAAGACGGTAAAGCCCGTTACTGACCCTGTTCCACTCTAATCTGAGTGTAAGTTTAACCATAAATGAGTGTGTCTGCTGTGTTTGCTGCTCCTCAGCTGATAACCGCACCAGGAAGAAGGTGGCTCCCAACAAGAACAAGAGAGACTTCTCGGCCTTCAAACACGAGAGTGAATCCAAAGTGAAGATCTCTCCTCAGCTGCTGCTGGCCGCCCATCGCTTCCTGGCTACAGGTGGGACTGGACCGAGATCAGCACTGACACTGACTCATCACAGCTTCGTTTACACCCAGCTGAACTGTAGGCCACATGTACGTCTGAGCATATGTCTCCGCTGCAGCCACAACATGTCTATCCTCAGGCTGTCAGTGGTGATTGGTTCCTTCATGCTGCCATCTGACAGAGAAGACGTGTCCATGCATGCCGGTTTGAGCCTCTTTTATTGACGTGGAAGATCTATTTAGGACCAAGCAGTGCGTCTGCTGTGCCTACCACACTGCAGGCTCTGGCTGGCTGGATGGGATGCCATCACTGCTGAAGTCTCCTGAGGACGTGTTGCAATCTGTCTGGTTAGCGTGTTAGCTGATATCCTCTGCCAGAAGCTGTTAGCTGCTGCTGGCGTGACGTAGCACTTCCTCTGTGGCATGTGTCTGCCTCTGCAGGCATAACGTCAGCGTCTGCTCAGAGGGTTTGTGTTTTCTTTCCCAGGATGTTGATGTTGGTTTTTGATTCGTGACACAGGATTTGGATTTCTGTCCTGTTTGTTTGTTCTTGTTCAGCCCGACAAGCCTTTCCTTCTCGTATCTGACATCTGCATGTCTCTGACACGCGTCTCCCAGAGAGGGAAAGGCTGCATTACAAGTTTATCATTACACCACGATGTTCTGCTTCAGGTCATTAGTTTGAGGACTTGCGACATCAAGCTCCACCAGTCTGCTGAGTTTTTCTGAGTTGAATCAAAGCTGATCAGACCAGCAGCTATCAGTGTTACAGCCGGTGAGAGTGGGACAGAAACACTCCGTCTCCTCTGCAGTGGGTGAACGTGCTGACGTATTATGTAAACTGGAGGGAGAGGGTTTGTTTGCAGTGGAGATGATGGATTCTGACGCTGGCCATACATGCCTCACCTCTCACTGTGTCGGCTTTGTTTGCAGGCTGCTGGCTCTTTGTTCGCGCCCTGGGTGGGACTGAGTGGCAGCTGTGATTGCAACAGCTTGACTTGCAACGGTTGAGAAATACCAGTTCTTTTTCCTTTAACAGCGCACATTAATCAGCATCTCAGTAAAGGTGCTCGTGCCATCGAGGAGGCTCCGCTTCGTCTGCCACCGTCGGTACTGATGCAGAACACATGAGGTTCATGGCTGCGCTTAGCGACGCGTCCTTATTGGTGACCTATAGAACCCAGGCCGACGTCTGCGTTTGGCTTCTGTCGTCCAGTCGTTCAGAATCCGTGTTCATTGATCTTAATGATTAGAATTTGAAAAGGAGTGAGTTCTTATAAGAGATTAACTGGAAGCAGAGAGTGTTTGACTGATTATTAAAATACTGTTAAAATAATTTTTTCTAAAAATCAACAAAAAGAAAAGTGAAAGTACGAGACAGATTTTTGCCTTTTTTGATTCAGCTGTCATTTGCTTTCTTCTTTTAAATACGACAACTGAAAACAACAAGTCAGCCAAAAGGCACAACATGTAGAATAGAATAGAATCGAACTTTATTGATCCTTTTGGTGCAAACCTCAGGGAAATTGTTGAACATGTAGAACAAATGTGAAACTGAAGCTGCACCGAGGCCCAGAAATGTGTGAAACATTCAGAGTTCGGACCGATCAGTACCGTACAGCTGCTCAGCTGCAGCAGAGTTAAAACAGACTTCATGTTATCACGTTCAGTCCGAGGTGAGGTGGAGGTGTGTTCGGCTGCTTCAGCTCTACCCTCACCAGCGTATCTGAAGACGTATGAGCTGTGATCAGTGTCTGGAGATGATCAGTTCATAGTTGATTATTTGGTCTTTGTGAGAAAATGCCGTCACATTCCTGCTTCTTGCTTTGACCTGATCAGCGATCTGAACCTGAGACATCGTGTTGCTGTCACATAGGAGCTCTTCAGATCGGGTTTTACGCTTCACTGGAAAATACTTTTGTGCAACTTTAAACAATTATTTGATTATCAAATTAGATGCTTCTTGTTTTAAAAACCAAAAAGCACCTAATTTATAACCGTTTGTGCCCTAACCCTAACCCAACCAGTGCATTAATTAAAAAATAAACTACTTCAGGTTAAAGCAGGAGTCCTCAGTTAAATATAAATCACAGAACGTGACCTTGTGAAGCTTTTCTCACGTGCATGAGGAGGAGCTTAGCTTTATGTGAACACGTTGTAGTGCAGTCCATTAGGTCATGCTGTGTGTTTATCTCACCCAGAACATGAGCAGCCTGACCCAGTTCTGCTGAAGCACTGTCATGGTGTCATTAGGGGCTCCTGTGGACTGTAAAGTGTAGGTTCCCCTCCGTAGCGAGGACGTCCGCTCTGAGCACCGTTTAGGTGACTCTTTAATTCCATGTTGTCCTGCAGACGATGACATGAGGACTGATGAGCGCCTTGGTCTGGTCGCTGCAGGACGTCAGCTGATGGAGTCAATGCAGTCGGACAGAAAGCGGTTGTCTCCTGTAGTAAAGCTGTCTCTGTTCTTTTGTCCTCCTGCAGAGGTGAGCCTGTTCAGCCCGTCTCAGGTCTCAGAGAAGGTGCTGCTGCGAATCCTGCGTCATCCCGACGTGATCCAGGAGATCAAGTTCAACGACAGCGACAGGCGCTCGCCCCACCACTACGTCTACCAGAGGGGCAAGCCCGTCGACTACTTCGTTCTCATCCTGCAGGTACACGGCGCTACGCAGCGGTCGGTCTGAACGAGGAGAACCGTACCGCGTTCTTCTGTCTCCATGCATCCACACAGACGTCTCATCAAACACAAAGCCTCTCTTTGCTTTAGAAACAGTTCTGACTGAATCAAACAACCACCTGATCACTTCTTATACATTTGCAGTCAAAATGAAAGTCCTTGGTATCAGAACTTAGAATGACACAAACCCCAGCACAGACCTCAGCGTCTCCAGACTGAAACCAGGTCAGCAGCCTCTCCAGCCTCCGCTCCAGGACCCTAAGCGCTGGACCGTGTGAGCGTAGCAGCAGATGTATGTTTTTGAAGTGACAGCCGTGATCAACGCTGGTAAAGGAGAGCTGCTGAAGTCCTTCCTTTTCATGTTCTTATAAGTGTATAATAAGATCCACTTAACCGTCCTGTCAGAGGAGATCATATCGACCCACCAGTCCTCTGAGTGATCGTATGGACCAGGGTCAGCGGCCCTGTGCTCTTCTCTTCCTGTCAGCAATCAAACTTTATTTGTAGAATAGTTTCCGAACAAGTCAAATACAGTCAGAACTGCTTTACAAGCAAGTGACAGAACAAGAGGCTTAAACGCTGACGCACACCAGAACAGTGACGATGAAACAGAAACACGATAGAAATAGCACCATTTATTCATAAAACTGCAACATGGTTGAATAAGCAATAAAAATAATGAAGTATAAATACTGAAACCACCAGATTATGAGCAGACTGGTGTCTAACGTGGGGCCATGTGGTGCCTTATGACTGAATAAAGAATTTAAATCAGTGGGAAACGTTTAAATAGTTTAATATTCATACAGTGCTCTCCGTTAACACTCCCACAGCAGAAAGAGCAGAACCTCTCTGTGTCCTGCTCGTTATCAGAGAGAACTGTGTCATGATGGATCCTCCTTCACGTCTTCACCTCATGGTGTTTCCATGAAGCTCAAGGAAAAGTCATTTCCTAACGGTCTGCCTGTTCCTTGGTACAGACCGGAGCTGTCATGGACGCTGCCTGGTTCTGGTGTCCACATTCATTCTCCACCTTCTAAACAACCGGCTCCACACACAGTCTGTGTGGCAGCAGGTCTGGAGATCACATCACATGATCAGCAGATGGAGCTGTCTCAGTTGTCATGGAAACATACATGTTTACTGGTCACTTGGAGCATTTCTGTCCATGTTGGCCTTCAGTTTAGTTCATTACCTCCCAGTACCAGAGGGCTTTAACTCCACACAGCAGGTTAGTCTGTCAGACCCAAGTGTGGACAGGAAGTGTAATCAGATTACTTCTTATAGTCTGTCTGCCGTCCACATGTCGCACTCCAGCTGCTTCAGGTGTAGAGTGTGCATCAATGCTGAGAGACTGACCTTCTGCAAACACTCCTCCTCTTCTTTTCTTTCTTCCACCCTCACCTCCTCCTCCTCCTCCTCCTCCTCCTCTTCCTCTTCTCTCC
>NW_007578300.1:122315-123353 GCF_000690725.1 Stegastes partitus
TCCTCCTCCTCCTCCTCCTCCTCCTCCTCTTCTCTCCACCTGTCACGTCCTCCTCACCGCTGAGTGATGGGACGTGTTGGTCGATGTGTCTCTAGGCTGCAGCTCGTGGCAGATGGCGGTAGGCGTCGTGCTCAGCGTCCACCCTGCAGGGGTCCTGAAACAGTGGATGAAGCAACGAGCATCCGTTTGTTTTGGTCTGTGTGTGTTCACTCAGGGTGAAGCTCAGTCGCTGAACAAGAAAACAGAAACATCTGAAGGGGTTCTTGAACCCTCAGAACTAGCCTCACGGCGGTTCTGTTGCCTGGTGTGACTCTCTGGGTGCTGTCTGGGTTTCCTGACTGTGAGCTAAGTTCTTGTGTTGTTTTGTGCATGAATTCTGAGTGGTAGCTCCCTTGTTCTGCTAAATTACAGATAGAGGCACTAATTTACATACTGACTATGAAACAGACACACGAATAAAACCTGTGGAAATGTCTGAAAAGGCCAGCAGGGGGCGACTCCTTTGGTTGCAAAGAAATCCAGTCATGCTGAAGTCTATGAATAAAGGAGACGATTCCTCCTTGATTTGTTCCCTCAGCAGACGTTTCCCCGCTACGTTTATGGCTGCACTGGCTGGTTTCAAGGCTTTTTGAATGAAGGATTATGTTAGTTTAACAAATTAAGGTCTCGTTTACAGTTAATAGATAGTAAAGCAGGGGGTGTTTTAGGGCAGCGCCACCTTGTGACTGACCGACACACATTGGCTTATATTACCGTCTGTGGCACGTATATGCACAGGACACGGCGGACACATTTAGGTTCCCATCTCTCCATTTACATACAGCAGATTGTTTATGAGCTATCGCTAGCAGACTGACGGGAGATATTCACTGAATCTGATTCCTAGTGCCTCTGACAGGAAGCTGTGATTTGACAAACCTGGTGATCGTCAAGATACGATACGTACATCCCATATATAGATATATATACATCCCATATATACATCCCATATATAGATATATATACATCCCATATATAGATATATATACATCCCATATA
>NW_007578300.1:123444-126261 GCF_000690725.1 Stegastes partitus
GATACGTACATCCCATATATAGATATATATACATCCCATATATACATCCCATATATAGATATATATACATCCCATATATACATCCCATATATAGATATATACATTCCATATGTACATCCCATATATAAATCCCATATTTACATATATAAATATCTATATATAGATATATATACTTCCCATATATACATCCCATCAGTGACGTCGCTATTAGCAGTCTGTTGGGAGAAGTTGGGACCAGGTGGTGAAGAGAAGATGAGAACGCTGTCTGAGTTTTTCTGTTTTTCTAGGAGGAGATCCTTCGTTCCTGTGATAGCATAAAGGCTGACGGCTCTTTCATTTCTTTTTTTTATCCGTTTACTTGTGCTCGTTTGTCATCCGGAGATCTGGTTTCTACCAAACACTTTCTGCAGACTGGCAGCTTTTAGGTTCTTTTTAGAAAGTCTGCTTTCAGACATGCTCCTCTGTTCTCAGGGAATCACTGACAGCAGAAGATCGTCTGTAGGTCGACCTGATGAAGGGCTCAGGTAGTCGTAGCCGTGTGGGTTTTGTGCATTAATTATGATGAAATCTAGCTGAAATGATGTAATTCATTTCTACAGTTATTTGTTATTAATAGTAGATGTTTGAATTGTGATTGTTTCCACATTTGCTTCATTTATTTCCGTTCATGTGGAAGCCAGGAGCACTGGCATCAGAGGGCTGCTGTTGCTCAGACTGTAAATAAAGGTTAAAAATAAAGAGTGTGAACGACGGGCTGAGCCACCAAATCCTGCACTTCATCAACTCTGCAAGCAGATCAGTCAGCCTCTGAAGGTTTAAGGAGAGAGTCTTGGTTGGGCGCCAGGCTGTTTAGAGGCTAACGTTGCTCCACACGCTCCATCTTCCCCCAGAAGTCTTGTTCCTCATCACCTCTAAACATCTGTAGCTTCATGTTGCAGCTGGTCCTGGAGCTGTACTTCAGGCAGGAACTCACGTATAATAACATAACACTGTTAGTGGAATGTAGATTTTTATCTTTCTCACTAGAAAATATCCAGATTTGAACCAGTGAAGTGTGTTGAATCAGTTTCTAGTAATAATAATAACACATAAGTTTTATTTAGTGCTTTTAAAAACTCAAAGACGCTTTACAGAAAACACAGAAACGGAAACACGGTGGGTAGAGGAGAGCGGACCAAGAGCTGCTGAAGTGTGACGGCAGAGAAACTGAAGGCAGCAGCACTGTAATGCCTCATAGTTACTGTTTTAATTAAAAATAGAAGTGATGCTCTGTAGCCTTGAATTAGTCACTCTGGACCAGAACATGAGTTTGTGACAGCTGTGAGCCGGTGATGGGAGGAGTTCTGGTGCTGAAGGTGATGCTCTGCTTTGATTGCATCATCATTCATGACATCATCCAGCGGCCGGCTGTCAGTCAGCTGGTCCCAGACACGCCCACTTTCACCTGAGAGTGTGCGCCTCCCTCTGCGTGTTGGCACAACAGAAACCACTACCGGCTTCGTCCGCTCTGTGTACATGTACACGTGTGCTCCGATCCCACCGGCTGGGAAAATCACGCTCCAGTGTCTTAATCTCACTCTTTCACACACATTTGATTCCCACACGTCACTCACGTCTCTGCCCCCAAACAATCATTACCCGCGTCCAGTAATCCACAGATCTATTTTGGCTTTCTCTCCTCGGAGAGATTTTCCCGGTGGGAGGCCGGATGTCGAGGCTGCCGTGGACCCCACACGTGGAATAATCCCCTGAAACCTTTGTGAAGGCAGCGGTGGCGGCGTTTAGTGTCAGCGTGCCAGAGGAGGAGCTTCCACCAGAACCTGTGACTGTAGAAGCTCTGAGCAGCAGCTGCTACGTGTAGAATTGGTGGACGCAGTCAGTCCTCAGCTCAGTTAGGTCTTCATCTTTTAGCATGTTTCTGATCACTGGTTAACTTTAACACCACCTGGGACCACGTTTGCTCGTCTGGTCCTGCCTGACGTGGAGTTCTGTCCAGTTACTGTCTCAGAACAGGGGGCCTGCTTCATTAGGTCCGGTGCTGCTGAATGTTTAATCAGTGCAGATGAGTCAGTGAATTATTAATGTCTGGTTCCGCTGAAGCGTCTCGGAGCAGCGTGCTGCTGATGTCTGTTCTGTAAACCCAGTGACTTCCTGTTTCTGTGTTTGGGAAACATGTGGAGGATGAGATATTCAGAGATGCTGTTTATATGAGACATGTATGGTACCGGCTGCTCGACTGCAGCTTTCTGATTCAAACATCCGTTAAAACAAGGTGTTCGGTCACCAGCACACTTGGTGACGGCACACATGAGCAGCGTCCCGGCTGGACAACAAGGTGCGTTACACTCGTCATTAGCAGAGTTTTAATTAAAGTAACGGCTGTCAGGTTGTGGTGGTTTAGATTTTAACAGTCTTTCTGTGGATGCAGCCCAATCACGGCGAGATATCCTGAGTTCTGCAGGTAGCCTGTGCTGTATTGGCCACCTGAGCTCAGCACACCTCAGGAGTACCCCTGACTACAGTCCAGTGTGTACTGAGCTGCCCTGTGTTCTGTGGTCAGTGTGTGGGGCAGTACGACCGTCGGACCAGACTGACGTGGTCCGGTTGTCGCATCAACAGACTCGTGGGCGTAACAGAAGCATGACTTTGGCCCTTCAGGTGCTCAGCAGTTTGTGGACCGCACAGGCCAGCCTTCCCTCTCCGCCCACATCAGGAACCCACCCATGAGCATCTACTGGGCTTCTCTCCTGGACTGCTTGTGTGTGTGTGTGTGTGTGTGTGTGTGTGTGTGTGTGTGTGTGTGTGTGTGTGTGTGTG
>NW_007578300.1:126676-143750 GCF_000690725.1 Stegastes partitus
TGTGTGTGTGTGTGTGTGTGTGTGTGTGTGTGTGTCATAGTGTGAGTGAGTCAGTGACTTTGCACAAACCGATGGAGGAAACTGTTCAGTTTGACATCAGCGGTTCATTTATGACCAGCACATGGTCACACACCGCTACACACTGAACCGCACAGAGAAACACACAACCCAAGTCTTTGTCTCTCTCTCACACTCTGTCAGGAGGGGTGTGTGTGTGTGTGTGTGTGTGTGTGTGTGTGTGTGTGTGTGGTTTCCACCCCCTACCGGCTGTGTTATAAGTTATGAACAAACCTGTGACAGTGAATCCTCAGACCTCTGCAGGGATTCATCACACACACACACACACACACACACACACACAGTGCCTCTGAGCTGTGTGTCCAGGTGTCGTACTACACCTGTACCTGCAGTCAGAGCAGGGCCCCGTTCCAGTCCTCTCCTCCTCCTCCTCCTCCCTGCACCGTCTCCGTGGCGTCCAGCTCCTGAGCTTTCCTGCTTGATGCTTCCTTGTTTTACAAGCAGAGAGTTGTTTAAAATGAAATGAAATGAAAAATACTTTATTTATCCCAGAAATTCAATGTTTCAATTAAACACTTTTAGAAGCTCTTTGAATCCTTGGACACTTGGAGAACATCTACCAAATAGTAATGAAATGTTTCAGCATGTGTGGCAGTAGAGCTACACAGTTATAATAATAATGATGATGATAATCTGTTTAAAGCAGGATTGAAAAATGCTGAATAATTGATTCTTTAAAATCAAATCAAATCAAATATCCATCCATCCATTATCTACACAGCGCTTAATCCTCACCAGGGTCATGGGGGGCGGAGCCTAACCCAGCTGACTCAGGGTGAAGGCAGGTTCACCTGGACAGGTAACCAGTCTATCACAGGGCTACACTTAGAGACAGACAACCAAGCACACCATCAAATAAAATAGAAATAGTTAAATTACACACAGACAACAGTCTTATTTACATGTTCGCTGTATTAAAGGACCTGTACATAGTGTCCACATCAGAACCCTGTGTGTACGTGTTCTGACCCATTCTTTACGCCGTGTCGCTGTGAAGCTGCAGCAGGACCTGTCGCGTCCGATCACCTGACTGCTTCTTCAGCCTCCCTTCCAGTAGTTTGTTCAGATGTGTTAATGCGCTCTGTGAGGGTGAAATGTTATCCTGGCTGAGAGAAGCTACGACCAGAACTGTGAACATCAGACCTCACTGAGGACTTTGGGCCATCATCCCTCCTCCAGGTCCACACAGTGGTACCGGCCTCCGGGCCTCATGGCAGCTCTGCAGCAGCTGCTCTCCTTCCCCGCTTCATGTCGTGAAGGTTTTTCCAGTCCTGCTTTCTTCCTGTCTGCCTTCACCACCCTTGAGTTTTTATTTTTTATGACTGACTTGTTCTCCTCAGAGGCAGAAGACGTGTAGCTGATGGCTGAAGGTCACCAGAGGTCACACATCAGCAGTCTGATGGGTAGACGCTACAGCAGGGACACCGAGTCCTCCTCACGCTGTGGATGACTCACAGCTGAACTTTGGTCGAGACCCACCTACAGCTCAGGTCTTAGCAAAACAACACACACTCCTGCTGAGCTGAGGCAGAAGTTAGGAAGAGACGGTGCTTCCTGGTGGAGCCTGTCTGCTGCCCTGAAGCCAAAGCTGGTGACGTGCTCCTCTGGCAGTGCAGTCCGTGTGTTGTTTGTGTGTCACAGCGTCACTAGTGAAGCTGTGGGTGGTGATCGGTGTGTTTATTAGCAGCCCATCACCTGCATGGTCTCAGTGGTGCCAGAAAGTGAAGAGAAGCGTTTGTTGACCGTTGCCACCGTGTTCATCAGACTTCATTCAGAAGCGACCGTGCGTACAGCTCACAGGGCTTCACACGCCGCGCTTTGTGCCGGCACCGGGAACCGGGTCGAGACGTTCACGTTTTCACTGGCTTCAGTGGTTCTTGATGGTCGTAGTTTGTAGTGTTTTGTTTTTATCCTTAACTTGGGGACAAAACTCAGAGTTAGTCCACCTATAGTCTCACACACAAAATGTTTAGTTTCAGCCGGTATAGATAATTATTGATCATATTTAATGACCTGTGTTTGGTTCTACCTCCACGTGAGCCTCCTGATCAGCTGTATGTAAGAACTTCATGTTAACACGGTGACGTACAGAAAGCCTGGCACAGTTTCATTATCAGAGGTTTTCATATTCTAGCCCGGTTTGGGTTGGCTCCTACAACTGGACCGGGCTTCATTAAATGTGTTGATAGCTGGTGTTTGTGTCGCTGGTGCCTTCACTCTGCTTTATGGCCTCGGCTCGGTCTGGAGCCTCTCATATAGTCCACAGTGACTCTATAAACCGGCTGCTCTTATCTGTCCACGTGGTCCCAGGTGGCCGAGGAGGCCTCCCGGGCCGCTGGTTCAGTCAGAAGAAGGGTTTCCTGAGCGTTACCAAGAGAACCTTCACATGCAGAACTACACTTAGCTGTGGACTGGATGATGTCCTGACCGGACCCAGACTCACCGTGTGCCACAGTCAGATTACGTCATCTTACTGTTCACTGTTTTACACATATTTGTGTTTTTGGTTTGTTTGTTTTGTGTTTTTCTAACGTTACTGCTTCTCAACATATTTTCTCTGTTAACTTACAGATTCTCTGACAGTTTGTTTTAAAATCTGTCTTATTGGTCAGACTTCAGTACAGTGATGCACTTTATTCCTTTTACATACAGAAGATATGATCCAGGCTGAGAGAAACAAACGCTATCAGTCAGACCTGTTGTCTGAGACACAAATCTGACTTCTGCTGATATGAGCTCGCTCGTCGTCACTCTGCTGAGGTCGCTGGTAGTGCTGCTCATAAAGTGTGCATGTGGGTTTTATTTCTAGCATGTGACACGACACGAGGTCAGCGTTTGTTTCCTGACGTCGTCCATGGGTGGCGCTGCAGCAGGAAGCTGCTCACAGAGCTCGAGCAGCTTCAGTGTCGTTGTTTTTGACGCCTGCAGCAGGTTTTATTGCAGATCCACAGACAAAGTAGGAGTCTGATCAAACATGAGAAGGCCTGGCTCTGGCCTTGATTCTCTGCAGTAGAACCTCAGCAGCCACAGTGGGCCACGGTGGTCTGGTTTCATACGGCCAGGGTCGGTGCCGTGTGCTGGTCTGAGTGTTTGAGGCCGTGCTGTCGCTGCAGATCTGGCAGAACGGGTCGGACCGGAGCACCGGCAGGCTTCACACCTCTCACGCCTGTCCTCCGCCTCCCTCTGCTTCTATTCTTTGTCTCGTCCCTCCCCCGAGCCTCCCTTCAAACGAAAGCAGTCATGCAGCAGCGTGGACGCTGCAGTCGGCCCTCGGCGTGCTCGCCGGGCGCGTATGAGGTTTGTGTAAGAGCTCGTGTTGCAGGCGAATATCTGACCCCGGCGGATCTCACATACACACAGCCGACCATATGGTGAGAGGTGATTAGCATCCCTCTAAGTCCGCTGATGTGCTTTAAGTGGCAGCTTTAACCTTCTGCATCGAGGGTCAGACGTGGAGTCGATGTGCTGTACAGCCTCTGTGGAGCAGATGATGCAGGAATGTAGAACCTCCGGGTTGTTTATCGGTTTGTTTCTGGCTTCGTTGCCAGTTCAGCAGAACACCCAGAGGCCTCTGGCCAGTGACGGTGTGCTCCTCTTTCGGCACCAGGTTGTCCTTGAGTCCGGCGTCTGACCTCTGACTGCTCAGCGATCGGTGCTAGAAGCCCGTGGCTGCTCTGAGCAGGTGTGACTGAGTCCAACTGGACAAATCTGGACCAGAACATTTCAGCAAATGGAGTCGTGTCTTTTAAAACACGCGTTTAATAAGCGTGTCCCCACTCTTCAGCGCTGACATGTGGAAGGAGCGTCCTGTTGTGGAGACATGTTGTCACTCTTTGCTCAGTTTCTGCTGAAGAATCAACAGACGTCCATGAAACACAGAGAAAGCACCAGAGTCCGTCAGCTGGTGGGTCCAGAACAGACCCAAAGGTGTCTGACCTGCACACACATGACCACACTGTCCTTTCACTCCTTCATGAGACTTGTGTACATGTGATTGGCTACTTTCTCTCTTGGTTTTGCTGCTCTGATTGGACCAGTGTGTGCAGACAGGCGACCAATCACACAGCGCTGGACGGTCAGTCATCTGAGTGGACAGGCGCTCACTGTTAATCAGTAATCCGTACGCAGGTGTTGGTTCTGAAAGGTGAGGAGTCCAATGACCATAAACGAGTCGTCTGAAAAGTCTCTGAGTGTTTTCCTCTCCTGTGGCTCAGGCGGTAGAGCGGGTCGGTCGGTGATCAGAAGGTCGGCGGTTCGATTCCTGTAACCTGTGTCCTGGTCGACGTGTCCTTGTCCAACACACTCCACCACCTGCCTGGTGTGGATGGGTGGTTGTTGAGGTGGTCGGAGGGCAGTCTTCCCCCCCCCCCCCAGGGCAGCTGAGGCTACAGCCGGAGATACCACCACCAGGCTCAGTGTAAATCAGTCATTATTATTCTGTCCCGTTTCACCCACTGTGGGCTCATGTCTCACTGCAGTATGGAGCCTCTGTGGGAGCAGCTCCATCCTGGCTAGAAGCAGAGGGGACGCTCACGTGTGTTTATTGTTGCAGTGTGACGGTTATAACGCCATAAATCATCACAACCATGAACAGAAGGAACTGTAGGGATTTCAACTTCCCAACAGTCCTTAAAGTAGTCGTGTGTCCATCAGGACATGGACCACGTCTCAGCTTAAAATCAGGATAATTCCCTTCATTCTACAGGTCTTATTAAAAAATCACCCAGTATGAGGAGTTTGCAGTGACCAGAAACCAACAGAACCCAGTCACAGGACAGACATCCTGGGACTTTTGGTGGAATGAGGCTGAAATGCAGGCAGCGTTCAGACTGAGCAGATAGAGGACCAGTATGGAACCAGCTCACATGTACGTAGTGTAGAGGTGGTTTCCTCCACTGGGAGCACATGTGTACCTCCAGTCCGTATAAATATAGCCGTGAACGGGCTGTTTGCAATGAAAAATGAACCCACAGTGAATAAAAATGTGACGTCTTGGAGTTTAAAGTTCAGCTCAGTGCACATGGTGCAGTTCTAGGAGATGGTGTGAGCGGGATTCTGCAGAGTTTATGATGGAAGTGAAGCACTGGCACTCCCCCGTCTCCTCTCCTGTAATAATCAGGCTTCTATGCTGGCACGCACCCTGAAATAGCTGGAGGGACGGCCATACCAGGTGATGGACGTACATGCGCTCTGTCTGCTTTATGCACACATGCAGCATAAAGCGTGAGCTTCTCACTGCAACGCTGCTGCAGAACTGCGTTTCAGAGCTGTGTGTTCGGGCTCTAACGCCTCGCTGAGGCTGTACGGAGGCTAAACAGACTTATTACAGTCAGGTGGAGTTTATGTCGTTTAATGTGTCTGAAAGCCTTAAAACTGTCATCACCAGAGTTTCAGGGTTGATGAGCAGCTGGGAGCTCAACCCGAATGTCCAACTGAGCCATCAGTGGGTTCTGCTCCACAGATCAGCCTCAGTGAGTGCTAAGATCACAACAGAGAAACTGGATCTTGGATTTAGACCCTGAGCTGATTGTTCTAGTTTAGCTGCACCGTCTGGCTCTCTTTTATTTTACCACCTGTTGTGCTGCCATCAGCCGGTCCCTGAGCGGGGGGATGGGGGGACGGAGGGATGGAGGGGACGGAGGACGGCGTGGATTAACTGTGCTGTGTTGTTGCTGCAGTTCACACATTCCAGCGGGCCGATCCGGGCCAGCTCTGAACCAACACAGAGGCCTTGTCCACCCCTCTGTCCTGTCGTCCCTGCAGCTCCCTCTCTGGGCTCCTGTTTCCTCCGGTTTTAGTTCCTACAGAGAACCTCCCGTTCTCCTCGGTCATCACGTCGGCCCTCCGCTGGTCTTAGCTGTGACTGTGTTCGGCTGAGAGCTCAGCAGGATCACGCCGAGGCCAAAGTAAACATGTTTCCTCCCACCAGTGAGCCAGAGTCTCTCCAGAGACCAATAAACACAGTATAGCAGCCTGATTCCACCTGGGGCTGCACCGCCCTCTAGAGGCCAAACTGTGTCGCTTCATGAAAACTGAAAGTCAGGCTTACGAGGCACAAAGTTAATCTGCATCTGTTTTGTTTATTTTTAGTCTGATTCCTGCTGGGTGTGTTTGTTTCTCGCTGCCATATAAAGTCCTGCTGCATCGCTGTGGAGGCGAGGAGCTCACCTGAGCTCAAACATGCCTTTCATGCAGTACAACAGAAGTATAACACAGTGAGGTATAAAAAATAACAACAAAACTTAGATTTCTGTCATTAGTTTATTTTACAAAAATACAAAAAAATGTAATCAACATTACATTTTTTCCAAGTGCCCACACTTAACCCTGAAAACCATGACTGAATATACGACTGCGTGTCCGGCTGGTCTTCTTGGTGCTTTGTGCAGAGACCCGGTCTACAGCCCATCTCAGCCACGTGAGTCTGTCGTGGCTTCCTGGTTGAGATCAGGGCCGCAGAGTTTTACAGAATGTGAATAAACCAAGCAACTTCCTTTTAAACATATGAGAAGTAGAATAAACTAATGTCCATGAATGCCACAATGTGAAGCTTATTGTTGGTTGTTTTCTGGACGGAGACGTGTGAGGTTTGCTGATGGATCACTGGAGGTCAAAAATCTGCCGAGTTTCTCTGTTTTTAGTTTCTTATCAGGATGTTATTTTGGCATTTCTTTCAAAGGAAACCTGCCTTTTATGTCTGCTGGCAGGTTCTGGGATTGAGAGGGTTGGATAAGATGTGTGAACATTTGTTGGGTCGGACCACAGATATCAGGATGTGATTTATTTCGGACCACAGATATCAGGATGTGATTTATTTCGTGATCGTACATGATGAAGGGAACACGTTTGGCTTTTGAACTGCTGATATGTGACATCTAAAGACGTCACTTTGGACTCTTAAAACGCACGTTTTTCTTATTTTCTAGCATTTTATAACCAGAACAATCCGTCAAACCATGTTTGCAGCGTTAGTTGTGTTCTGATGGAGGCTGAGGATCAGATGTCATTGTTCACCCTGAAGGAGCCGATTGGCCGCCTCCGTCACATGACCAGATGTGTCGCCGCTCTGTCGTTTTCATTCGTCCTGATGTTTCATAGACTGAAGTGACTAATGAGAACCAAAGAGTTGTTTTCCTGTCTGAAACGCACGGCACTGGGTGAGCAGGAGAAACGTCACCTGAACTAAATGAACACAAACAGCTTTCATCACACGGCGTCCATGTTTCTGTGGATCCATCAGGGTCGAGTGGAGGTGGAGGCGGGGAACGAGAACATGAAGTTTGAGACCGGACCTTTCTCCTTCTATGGTGTCATGGCGCTGAGTGCTCCCACCCTGGGTGAGTCCAAATACCCTGCTCTACTCTATTCTACTCTGCTCTACTGTACTGTACTGTACTCTACTGTACTCTACTCTACTCTATTCTACTCTACTGTACTCTACTCTACTCTATTCTACTCTGCTGTACTCTACTCTACTCTGCTCTACTCTACTGTACTCTACTGTACTCTACTGTTCACTCTGTAAACACATTGACTGTTCATGATGAAGTAATGATTCCCTTTACAGGAGGTGAACTTGTATTGACAGTGCATTTGGGGCGTCCTTAATGCTCCTACTGCCACCTGGTGGGAGTTTCTGTGAATTAAAGCCCTTTTCAGTCATCAGATATGTTCAGACAAACTCCTGCACGCCATCTAACCTGCAGACATGAACGTATTAATGCTCCGTTTGTTGCCAGACCTTCATCAGGTCCTTCCAGACCTTCAGCAGCCGTTTCCCTGATGAAGGTCCAGCGCCGAAACGTTGCACTAACGTTGCACTGCTAACTTTCTCTTTGTAAGCCAGACAGCGTGCAGCAGTGTGTTGGACACACTCGTCCCTCCTCTGCACCTGCCTCACAGCACAGATGTGCAAGGAGCTGCTTTGGGTTGAAACCAAGCCGTGGGAGGTGCAGCAGGTGACATGCCCAGAGGTCCAGATGTGGCCGTGGTAACAGGAGGGAGTGCACGTCTGAGGAGGGCTGCAGGATGTTCAGTTCAGTCTGAGTTCCTGAACCGTCTGCAGTGAGCACGGTTTATTTAGGAACATCGATAACATAGCTGTAGTGACCTGTAAGTAAAACAGAGCCTAAAAACACCACAGCACAAGGATCAGCTAAAAACAAGGTCAATTCAAACTAACAGGCAACAAGCAGCACAGAGAGAGGCTCAGGCTTCATGAACGGGCCTGGCCTACCGTACACGGGTTAGCCTGTACACGGGCTAGCCTCTATATGGTTTATCTGTATACGGTTTACATTTCATTATGGGATGTTCAACCTCGGTTTTCTGTTTTGTCGGTCACAGATCAGTGGACAGCGTAATAATGGAGATGAAACAGCTGTAAATGAAACCTCACCTGTAGGCAGATGGGTTAAAATGCATCCAAACAGCACCATCTGGTGGACAGTTTCAAACACTACACGTAGTAAAAGATGCAGCCTCAGAAGCTCCGTATGAAACAGCATGTGTTCACTCACCAGCCACTTTGTGCACCTGTGAGGTCTGATGCAGTCCAGTACAACACCTGTACTGTGATATATTTTGCTGCACATGGTCCAGAAATGTTTTAAAAAACCAAATAAATCAGATCGGCAGAAGAACGACTCCTGATTGGTTTACCAGGTTAAACATGGACACAGCGAGGAGCTCCTTCTGTCTGACCACCTTCACCTGGAGGTCGGGAAACGCCCAAAGCAGAGACTGACAGCAGTTTGTGCCACGACGAACCCCGAATATGACGTAAATAGAAAGACAGGAATGTCCTCCTCCCAGCACTCGTCTTTCCTCTGTCGTGTTTTCCTGTTGGTCTAACGCTCAGCAGCTTTCTCTCCTCCAGGGTCTCCAGGCAGAGAGACGGAGATCTGTGAAGCATGATCTGTTCATTCTCATGTCCTCCCATCCTCCGTCAGCCTCACTTCTCTCATTTCATCTGTCGTCCGGTTGATCAAACTTTCTGACAACAGCTCCCCTCACGTCCAGACACGGTTCCCTGACGTGGTGCTGTTTCAGTGGAGCAGAACCTGTCCGTGGTTTGTTTGCATGTCGCCGCCCGGCCAGAAGCAGATCTGTCTCCTTGTCTCTCACCGACTGTCCCTCCATCTCCTCCATCTCCCTCCATCCCTGTTCCCCATCACCTGCTCCTCCGACCTTCTCTCCTCTCAGTGGCTGCACCTCGTCCTCGCCTCCTCTCCTTTAAGAGGTTTTCTCTGTTCTCTCGGTTGCCAGGTAAACGCCGGCATGTCTGGGTCCTTTAACACTGAGGACAGGCGGGCTCGGGGTGGGCGGGTCTGACTGGGTGGGCCTGGTTCCTGTTGCTGTGCATGCTGGGTGAATCTATGCTTCATGACAGGGGCAGGAAATCGCTCCTGCGCTGCTCTCTGTGGCTGAAACAGTGGATGATAGGAGGCACTCTTACATCCTGAGCACCTGGATCAGCGACGGTTTAAACTTTTCCAGTCACATCCAGAAGTCCAGCAGCAGCAGCAGCAGCAGCTCTGTTCTCCTCCCTGTGATTCAGTGTAGATCCACCCTCTGAGGACAGCAGAGAGCAACAGGACGGCAGCTGCTTTCTGGCAAATAAGCTCTTTGTTTACCCACAACAGCGCCCTTCACATCTGTTCATACTGAGTCAGCATTTTGTCTGCAGAGCAGGTGAGCAGGAGGCAGCGAGGAGGCGATGAACCGTGTGCTCCTGATGTAGGTCATGTTGAGGTTCATCTGCTTGGACTCACGATGAGCTCCTCCCTGGTTACTGGGCGTTACTGGGATGTTACAGGCGTTATTACTGCAGGTTTGTTGTAGAAATGTGACACTTTTGGTCATTAATGTCAGATTTAAGGCTCCCACGTTTAATTTTAAGACTTAGCTAATGCAGTCAAGGGATCCAGTTGACAATAAGATGATCTCTAACATAACGTCTGGTATTTTTTAAAGCCTGACATGAAACAGTAAAACCTGGTGCAGTGGTGGTTTCATAACCGTCCAGCAGTGATTTTCAGAAACTAGTTGACAGCTAAGCATTAATACACACTGCACCTGACCATGCATACCGTTCAGCTTAAATACAAAATGAGCACGTGAGTCATGTGAGCATTCAGCCTGGTGTAGAGCTAGCAGCAGCCGGCTGTGAACACGCTGACATTTACTCTAAGGGCTCCTAACATGGAGCTCTGTGGGGACGCCAGCCTACCTGTCAGATGCTGTTATTGGTCAGCGTGTTGATGTACCACACTCACATTATGACAGTCAATGAACCGTTCAGTAGTTTTTTAAAGCCGTGGTTTTGGTATCTGTTGCCTGTGATGGGGACAGTGAAGCTCAGTGAAGTCGTCTCTCTGAGAACCAGTTCTACAGACCAACGATGAACATCAGCACAGTGAGCAGATGACTGGGTACCAAAAGTCATTCTGAAGCCCAAAGAGAACATCAATCTGGCTGTTTGTTACACATTCAGTCCAATCAGATGTTGCTGTTGGTTATGTTCTTCTGAGGTCTGAATGACTGATGTTGACCCTAAAGAGGCCCCACTACAGTAAATGATGTTCTGGTTCTAAGGTATAAACCAGGCTGGCTTTATGAGGATAAAGTGTCTCTAACGTGTTTTATTCTTGATGGAACCGGTTTAAGCGTAACAGAAACTTCAGGTCTGGAAAAAGGACAAAGGTGATAATACAGCCGTGACTCCATAATCGACCCTGAACAATCCTAAACCTGCTGTCTGACAGGTTTGTAGGAAAAACCAGCAGAACCCATAAAAACAGCCTTAACATAGCGACAGCCTTGGATTGTGACTCCGACATGACATTTAATGTCACCAATCAGGATGACGGCGTATTATCTGACTGAACAATCCCACAGATTGGCTACGTTCACACTGCAGGACTTGATGCTCAATGAGGATTTCTTTGTGACTTCCTTCACGTTTCCACTTCAATGCGACTTGTATGTGATCTGCTGTGTGAACTTCATACGAGCCAAAAGTGTCCCGCATGCGCAGAAGAGGACACGACGACGTCACACGCAGCGAGCGTGCTCAGTGTTTATGGAAGTAAACATGGATGGTAACGGTGGAGCGTATCTGCCACTCCCCCGCCGCCACCGATGGAGGAAACAGAAGTGTGAGCGCTAACTAAACTAGCATCAGCAGCCAAGTACTGCCTGTGTGTTCTGGACACTTCCACCCCGTCAGAGTGCTGCCCCGGGGTGGAAGTGGTCAGAACGTACACAAACCGGTCAGTTAGGCTGAAGTCCAGCGATGCGTAGTGTTCTAACAGCACACTAGTTATTATAACAACTATGAACAATAATGAACAACTAATGAGCCTTCCAGCATCAAGCCCTCCTCGTATCTGGACCTCCGTCTGGACAATCCCACAGCCTTGATATCCGACATAAAGAAGGTTTTACATTTAGTGTCGGGTTATCGAGTCACGGCTGTACTGGGTTCAGAGCTCTTCGGTTCTGTGTAACCATGAAGGAGACACACTAAGAGGAGGACATTAGGGAAAGACAGCTGATTATTTAGTGTAGAAGCAGGTTGGAGTGATTAAATACCAGAAGACAGACGTGGAGATGTGCCTCTGTGGAGACACGTCTGTTAGGGGTTGGACAGAGCTGAGGCGTTGCTGTGCAGGTGGACTCTTACAGAAGACGACAGTATGAACACATGCAGAAGGAAGCCAGAGAACACGCTGTTGGAAAGGGAAGAACCCTGCTCAAGGAGTTTATCTGCCAAAAAGTCCGAGCTGTTCCTAAACTGGTGGGGACGCGACTTTTCTAAGATTAAAGGACGGGACAACATCCGGAGACGGCCTCCAGAGCTCAGGCTGCCTGGTCTCTGGATGCATCCCAGTAGCTTCACATGGGTTCTTCCTCAGCTTGTTTCTCACCACTATCTGCTCATAGGATTCTGTGACGGCTCCTGCATTAAAAACGATGAAGAGGAGAGCACTGGAGAAGCTACTGAGATGCAGCCTCTTCCTGCCTGATGTTGTCCTTTCCGTCGCCATGACGACGTAGTTTAGAGCCTGGTGGTGAATAGACTGAAGAGCATTAACCGCTGTACAGGCCTGTAGTCTCTGGAGCACCACCAGCCATTTATACAACTAATGTCTGACCAGAGCCCAGCTCCACCTGTAATCCCAGCTCCACCTGTAATCCCAGCTCCACCTGTAATCCCAGCTCCACCTGTAAAACTCTGATGTGAGTGAGGATTGCTGTTGGGTTCCCATCACTTCTCTACTTTAGCTTTACAAACACTAACTCACGCTGCCAGTACGAGGTCACACGTAGAAGTGAGTTCCTCTAAAACCTGCACCTGGTGTGATTTAAAGATCCAGTAGGCGACTCTTCTTTACAGGATCCTGGTCCAGACGGTTATGGTCGTAGAAACAATGCAGTCAGTCGCTGTGGTCTGCTGTCTTTCAGCCACAGGGACACAAAGCGAGACTTTAAGTTCATTTGTTTTTATTCATTTTACATTTGTGCTGGACAGTGTGGAGCGTGACTGAAGTGTTTCACCAGAAGGAAGCCACTGTGACCTCCTGACACTGCACTATAATGATACGCATTTACATCCCAATGACATGTTGTCGTTCCGTGTGATTGGCCCGTGAACCAGGCCTTCATGGTGTGCTGTATCAGAGCGTTCTACAAGTGTTCACATCCTTTCCTTCAGTCCAGCAGAGGGAAGTGCTGCATCTCAGGAGAAGTCATCCAGTGCACAGTAAAGGAAAAGTGGTGCTGAGGTGTTGTGTTCCACCTGGTTGGTTGTAACAGTGAAGCATCAGTGTGCCGGCTGCAGGCGGCGCCGCCCGACCCGTCCACCACATGATTCATGTGAGACCAAAGAGAGAGGCTCAACTTCTCTGATGTTGGATTTCTGGTGAGATGCTGAATCACTTTAACATCTGATGACATAAAACCAGGAAGCGTCTCTGCTCGTAGTCTGACGGACGTGAAGGTTCTGATAGCAGTGAGGACGGTCCAGTCACCTGCCTGTTTCCCAGCACATGTAAACTACACACCTGTTATCCAGTGTAAAGTCCACTTTGTGCTCGTTCCGTCAGCACCAGGAGGCCCGTTCTGTTCTGCCTGCATGGTGTCAAGCTTCAATCAAACCAGCGTTTCTCCAGAATCTGCAGCATTGTCTTCACAGCTGGTGTTTAGTTATGAGGAGCCTGAAGCCGATCAGGACCGGTGATGGAAACGGTCTCTCTGGTAGAACTCAGAACCGTCGCAGTGAGTTAAAGATGCGACCCGAAAGCCTGAACAAGCACCAGGAGCTGTGGTTGAGTTTTGCAGGCGTGTTCATGGTGCTGACAGGTGTGGATGGAGCACTGACCATCACGTGGACCACAGCCGGCTGTTACTCTGCAGCAGCTGCTCACAGGTCTGACCACGCCACCGTGGGCGGGCGAGCTCGGCATATCTGGAGCTGTCAGACCGTCCAGCTGTGTTTGGGCTTCGACGGCAAGCCAGAGGTCGGCTGTGACTCCTTCAGCTGTGTTAATGATGAGCGTAAACGCTTGTAGATGACGGAGGAGCATCCACCAGGCTTCTGTTAGTGACCAGATTTACAGCATGTGGACGAGGAAAGCATGACGTTAAGCTGACAGGATCTAAAGGTTCCTACTGGATCTTCAAAGCTCCCTCTTCACATATCAGCATACTGGATCTGATTTGTTGGCTCTGTGAACTCTAACCACTAACTATCAGACTAGTGTCGCTAACCCTATTAACGAGCCACCTCCATTCCCTGATCGCTAACGCAGTTGACGTGTCCAGGTAAAACAGTTTCCTATGACTCACTGAGGCCCCCTGCTGGAAGACTGACACCTACTGGTAATAATACACTCCTGGTAACGAAGCCTGAGCGTGACGTGTGTGTGTGAGACACATTCCAGAGTGTGTGTGAATGAAAGGAGCATGCCTCAATTAAAAGCAACCTGTCGGCGTGATGACACACGGCGCTGCTCGGTGTTAGTCACCGTGCTGTCAGAGGTGGAAAATAACCAGACAGACCTGTGAGGTGTGATTGTTGTTAACAGCATGACTCAGAGCCACAGAGCAGCAGGGCAGGTGTTCTGATCGGACCGGAAGCTCAGATGAGTCATCTGTTCCACCATCGTTTGTTCCTCTTTTGAGTCACTTTATGAGCAAAATGGGTGAACGTTTGCTTCTAAATATTAATTATTATTTAGGTTGTTTCTGCTTTTCTCAGCTTTACGTAGCCTCACATTTTAATGATTATTCTAAATATTCGGCAGATTGATTAAACATAAAGGTAATGTTCAGCTGAAGCCGTGTATACCCAGCTGTGGATTGTGCTGTCAGACGGCTGTTCTTTATGCTCATACCTGGATCACAGTCTGATCTATGAACACCTTTATATTCCTGTCAGGTTTTAGATCACTGGAGTCGGTGCTGGTGTTGGACAGGAGAGCTTTTCTTTTCTCCTCGTTGTATTCAGTTAGCATCACACCAAACTCAACAGTGCTCGGTTTCCTCAGGAGGCTGAATCAGTCCAGCTTCCACCTCTGTTAACAAGCCTCATGTCAGTCTGCCCCTGCACTGCTCAGCCTTCACTAGAGCTACTGTGGACTGTGTAAACGAGAGGTTTGGCTCATCCAGGACATCCTGGCTCACTGCTTGCTGTGTGAGATGTTTGTGTGTCACTGGTTTCAGGTGTGGGAGATGCACCTCTCTGCTGCTGTGCTCTGATTGGATGAAATAACTCGACATGAACGTCCCTGTTCTCACCATTTGTGTAGCTGTTCCTGTCATTCCTCTGTGAATTTGTTACACCTTGTGCCTCTTCATGTCATCACTGTTAACAAGCATTGGACGCCACGCTGCATCTTGACGTCTCCGTTGGTGTGTCTGCATCGTAGAACCACGACCAGCTTCCTGTAGCAGCAGGACGGCTGGTAGATGTCCCGCTCTGACTCGCTAACAGGAGCGACTGCTAATGACTGTTTCTGTTTGCAGAGTTCCGTTCACCGTCCCACCTCAGCGGCTTGAACCGAACGGCCTCCCTGAGCGGAGCCGACCGGACCGAGTCGCTCTCCGTCAGCGGCAGCAACAGCCAGCTCAACAGCAGCATCCCCTCGCAGCAGTACACGCCCGACTTCTACGTCCGAGCCCTCACCGACCTGCAGTTTGTCAAGGTGGGCTGTAGACCTTCACCCTGATGGTGCTGCAGTGACAGCAGACCACTTTGTGTGGCTGCTGTTACGCCCCATTCAGTGGCTCCTTATGAGGCTTCCTACGGCCTCGTTCCATCTCAGTTCACCCAACGCCTGGCCATCTTTGACTGACTTATTTTATTTTGGTAAATCCATCTTTAACTGACTTGTTTTATTTTGGTAAATATGGGTTGGGTTGACCACATGTAAAATCTGGAGTCAGAATCAGAATAAACTTGATGTATCGCCGAGGGGCAATTAGGAGTCACAGGAACGTTTTTGGTGGGTGTCGTGTCGACCTTTGTGCCATTTCCTTGGCGCCAGTCTGTGGATGATTGAGAGGCCATAACTGGAGACATGATGTAGTCGGCTCACTGAGATGTCCACGTGATCTCCAGTGCTACAACCCTGCTTTGACTGAATAATACAGGACACTAGAAAATACAAACACTTGCAGAAGTCGACGTGGCCCACCTCTTTAGGAATGTTTAGCTCAGAAACTAGTGTCAGCTGTGATTCCAGATTGTACAAGTTTGACTGAATAACTCACAGAAACACATGAGTTGGTCAGATGTGAACTTTTAGAACAAGTCGCTGAAGTGAGGTGGAACGAGCAGCTGGTGACATCACGTCACCCCCGATCTTATCAAGGAGGTATTTGGAAAGAGAAAAGTTCTGTGACTGCAGCTTCTTCGACGTTAATACTTTCTTTGGTTTCGTTCCTGCTCTGTCGCGCTGTGGACGGCTCTGCTCAGGCTCAACAGTAGCTGCATCAGTGTGAGATATCAGCCTGAGGAGCTGTGAGGAGATGTTTCAGGTAGCTAGCAGTGCTAGCCGTTAGCGTAGCCTTAGCCACTGTGAGAGCAGCTAACTTCCTGGTTTGTGGCAGCGGCTTGTGTTTGTTGCTCAGCTGCTGCAGCCTCTGCTTGAGAGACACTAAGGACAGACAGCGAGGAGGCTGCAGACCTGAAGCATCAGGCTGCCCATCGGTCTGTCCCTCCCCAAATGAATGATAATGTGGCTCAGTACACGTTCACCAGATCACAGTGGAATCATTGTTCCTCTCTCTCAGATCACCCGGGCTCAGTACCAGAACGGCCTGATGGCGTCCCGTCTGGACAGCACGCCTCAGTCCCCAGAGAGCGGCCACAACGCCACCCGGCTGGATCAGACGACTCCCCCCGCCACCGCCAACACCACCATCGCGGACCTGGGAGCCGACTCCACCCCGACGGAGAACGGGCCCGACGAGACCACGCTCCTCCTCCTCAACGAGCAGAACTCGCCGCACACAGCCAACCACCACAGCCAGCTGGAGAACAGCGTCTGACCCCGAGCCCATCCTCCACACTCCAGTTTGCACACATGCACTGCTGCGCTCATGTACGCCGAGGAGGGGAGGGTTGGTGTCGGTGTGAGTGGGTGGGAATGCAGGACGAGCCGTGGGACGGCTGACAACAGGCCCAAAGAGACACGCCATGTGCGCACATATTGTGTACATATGCAAGGATCCAGCAAAGCACACACACACTAAACCACACACTGATGAGGCAAAACACCGACGCACGGGTTCAGGCGGGAGCAGCGGTGAGCTGTGAGGAGACAGCCAGCAGCAGTGTGTGCAGCGCGCCGTGCTTTGCCTCATCAGTGTACGGACACACACCACGAGTGTATCGTGGAAGCTCGCCACGTCTCCACCATGAACGGACCATCGCTAACCCCACAGCCCCCTGTGTGTGTGTGTGTGTGTGTGTGTGTGTGTGTGTGTG
>NW_007578300.1:145511-161213 GCF_000690725.1 Stegastes partitus
GCCAATCACAGCCCTGGATCAGCCAATCACACGGCTCAGCCAATCACAGCCCTGGATCAGCCAACCGTTGTCCGTTCAGTGGATTGTGTGCATGTTGTCGTAAATGCAGTGCTCGGTAGAGCTGCATACACTCCAGTTATACGTTGCTGTGCCTTTTTAGCAGCAGAATAATCTATTGTAGAAATGAAATCACGTTTTCTTTGCTCCGTACCAGCAGAGCCACGGCGCTGTGTGTCTGTGGAGTTTAGGGCAACATCAGGTGTTTGACCCTGGACCCACCGAGCGGCTCCTGAAGCACTCGCTGGTTGGGTTTGTGCACTAATGACTGCATGTGCTGGCAGCAGCCCCACAAGGTCTGGTTCCTCTGTTGCTGTTCAGCTCATTGCAGCCAGACGACTCCGGTCTGTGTTCTCTGTCAGTGGCATTCTGGGAAACGTAGGACATCTTTAGGATATCGGCACAGATCGAACGAGTTTTTGAAGGTGGATAGTTTTTTTAAAAAATCGCTGCAGCATCAAAACATCAGCAGCTGATGTTCTCAGATGGCTTCATGTGTCTCCCGTCAGTGAACAAACGCTGTGAAGCTCTGTGAGCGTAGATCCACTGAAGCTCTGGTGTGGCTGGAGCTCACCATCTGATCAGCTCGTCACCAGAACAGGACTCCTCCGGTCCGAACACAGGAAACACGAAGCACTTTATTAGACTCAGCATGAATCAGAAGCCAAAGCATGAGAAGATGTTGATTTCATTTCTGGGTTCTAGTTTCATGAATCGCTTTAATATTCAGGGAAATGCTGAATGTCGCCACCAAGAGAATTCCCCCGTGTGTGTGTGTGAAGATGCAGGTGGAGACAGGTGGAGACAGGTGGAGACAGGTGGAGACAGGTGGAGACAGGTGGATACAGGTGGATCCAGGTGGATCCAGGTGGATAGTGTTGACTCCCTCTATGTCACATGAATGTCTGTGTGGCTCAGTAACAGCAGCTGGTCGTGAATGGATCTGAGCTGACAGGAACCTCTGGGAGCTGCAGCGGTTGGTCTCTTACACCCGGTTTGTTGTCGCCGTGGCGACGTTACACGGTGTTGCCTTAGAACTCTGGTTCCCTTTAACACACAGCAGCACGGTCCAGTTGGTTTCTAGATGTTCACGCTTACAGAACACGATGTCCACGTGGAGTCACAGCAGACGGGTTCTTGGTGGTGTCGGGTTAGAACTCAGAGGACACATTCGTTTGAGTTTTGAGTGTCGGTTGTTTTATGGTAGAAAGCAGCCACCCAAAGGCCTTTCTTCAGCTCGGAGGTTTTAGCTGCAGAAGTTTTTGAAGCTCAGGAGGTTCCCTGCACAGCTCCAGGCCACTCCAGCTGGTAGGATCAGGACTTAATCTGGACTTCTGTTCAGATTAACACGCTCCCAAATAAATCTACAAAACTGGAGAACAGCAACAACAACACACTGTTTTGTGGATACCAGTTTTTCCCCAGAACCCTCTGAGAACCCTCTGAGAACCCTCTGAGAACCCAGTGAGTGAAGCTGAACCGGCTGATGTGATGGAATAGAAGCAGGAAGCAGAGCTGGAGATAAATTTGCCAAAGTTGCTGCTCATTCGCTGTGTCGCAGCGCCGTGATGAGCCAGGATTTCATCAGCAGGTCTTCGCCGGCTCCTCATCGCGACGCTTCCTCTTCTGAGCGTCACGTCTGCGGCCGGGCTGGAGGCCTCGGCGCTCTGCTGTCCACTCAGTCCAGTCTTCTCCTCATCTTCATTCCTGAGTTACAGACACACTTCCATTTCAAAGGACTGTTGTGTTGGTTTTGTAGATTTCTATGACTGACATATTGTTGAATGTGAGTCCGTGTTGGAGCGCCCCCCACCGCCGTCTGGGCCAGTCGTACCGGGTCTGGGTTCATTAGGGTGTGTGTGAACGTGTGAGTGGATCACGTCTGGGTTTCTTGTTTTTTTTGTACCTCAGAACACTGTCAGTAATCGTGATAAACAACAATCTTTTTTTATTTGTCATGAGTGTGATTTGGACGGCGTCTGGGGAGAAATCAGCTGATTGTCCTTCATCCTCTCTGGACGCTTTAACTGAACAGAAAATCAGAGAAACAAGGTGTAAATACTGTTTTATAATTTCTGTCTTAATGAGTTTTGAAGATGATGAAAGTTATTAATAAACCTGAGATATATTTCTCTACGGAGCTTTGTCCTGGTTTCTTCACGCGTCTGGTCCAGACTGGGAGGTCGACACGCTCGCGTCCAGCCAAGTCCTCGTCCTGTTCTGGAGCCGAGCTCGGCCTCGGTGTCCCTCCAGCGTTCACGTCTCGTTGTGGGCGTTAAGGATTAAGTTGTAGACATGATGGATGATCTCCAATCTAATAATATCCGTTGACATGAGTGGGAGTACACCTTCCAACACCAGCCTCTTCAGGAACCCTGAACCTCTGACAGATTTACTGTAGAAACTTTATTTAAAGTTGAACTGGTGACAAAGCTCAGAATGTGATCGGTCTGAATCCATGCTTTGATCCATTTTAAGCTTTTCAGGCAATCACAGTTTAAGTTTTGTGAATTTTTTGAACATCCATAATTTTCCTTCAGTCAAGGCTCAGAGACGTAAGAAGGAGGTGATCTGAGACATATGCTGGCCTTTTAAAGTATGAATTGTATTTATTTTAATTATGCTTTATGCATAATTACAGCAGGACTGATGGACCTGCAGAAGCTCAGAACGTCTGTGGACATGTTTCTCCTTTAATAATGTGTTTAAAGGAAGCAGAGGGATGGAGCACAAACAGTTTATCTGGTGTGATACCTGCTAAGTCAGCGACAGCATGAAATAACTGAAATGTTCCCTTTCCTGTGGCAGAGGGAGTAAAATCTTAGCTGGTCTCACAGCTGCAGCGTGTTGACGGCTCCAAATACTCCAAAAAGAGGAACCAACCCGGTGTTCAGGAGTGTTTCGACCTGTCATCACGTCACGTGTTTACACATTGTTAGCAAACGAGCAGAAGTCGGGAAAGTCACGTCGACGTGGAAACGCTGCGCAGAGTGCAATAACAGAACAGATACTGTCTCAGAAGTTTCCTAGAAAATTACTGTCCTACCACATCAGCGCTTGGTTTGTGCATGTTCTGGGGTGGAGAGGACGGGTTGTATGAACAAGCCCCTCAGAAAACCTGCAGACACACACAGGAAGGCTGAATGTCACGTTGGCGTTACAGTGAAGTCCTCATCAGGCCTCCTGCTCTGGAGGATCTGACATCAGGACAACGCTGAGAGCTCATGTGTCTCTATGAGTGTGGAAACTGGAGATCGGGCCGATGTGGAGGTTCTAGCTGTCACCATCTTTGCAATATTCGACCCCAGTCTACTTCCTGGTGAATGTAAGCATGAGCAAAGAGGTGGAGCCCGAGTGGAGCTGAGGACATGTCCCTGTCACTCCAGGCGGCCGTGCTCCTGATGATGCATCACTCACGGCTTTAATGCAAATCAGACGAGTGAGTTCTGCCCCGTAGCGTTGTGTTGAACAGGCATCAGCTCCAGAGACCAAAGCTGCTTTCTGTAAGCACGTTTATTTCTGCTGGACACTTGGTCATTTTCACATGACCGTCTATGAGGGTTCAGTTGCTCTTGGACGCTGCCTCAAGTGGGCGTTTGAGGAACTGCAGGAACCTTTTTGGTATTTCCATGTTGCAGTTTCACATCAGTTCAACAACTAACGTGACATCATCTAAAAACCATAGCCTAACTCACCTGCGGTACTTTCTTGAACAGTTCCTGTGCTGGCTCCACCAGGTGGCAGCGTTTTCAGACATCGTATGACTAAAGGGCAGCTGGTCTGCTTCAGGTCCGTTATCATCCTCAGGATACAATAAATACAGACACTGATCTTCTGTGTTTGCTTTAGTCTAGAGATAGATGATGCTGAATCAGCTGATCTAGAGACAGCCTTTCACGCAGCTTTTTCTTTCCTTCCTGCTGTCCACATGTTGCTGCTTTCAAAAGCTCCTCCAGCAACCTTCAGGCAGCAGCCTCCCACCCTGACAGCTGCCTCTTTCACCGCAGATGCTTGCAGTGAGGCAGCCATGCCTGTTTTGTTTTTCAGTGAATTATCCATTTTAATGGCATCCTAGCGTGCTAATGTTCCACCAGAACAACTCCCCCGTCACCGTTCGGCGTGAACACCGTCAGCGCGTCCTGTTCTCAGCCCCACCCACTGTGATTGGTTTAAAGAAGTCCAACACGCCAGAGTGTTTGTTTCATAGCAGCGTACAGCTGAGATGCCTTCAGACCAGTAAGTAGCATCGCTCTGGATCTCAACATCACATGTAGATTTTCTTCCCAACAACCGTTTGATTGGCTAAGGAGTCGGTACGCTTTCATTCTGTGCAAAATGTTCTTTTGTTCACTGCAGCCCAGTTATTCATAAATACATCCAACAAGTTAAATTCAGTGGACGGTGTCTGTTGCCTCATCATGGACAGATGCAGTCCTCTTTACTCCTCTGCATCACTGGACGTCTGCAGTTAGTCACATCGTCCATCTCTCTACTTGTGCAGAGAAAGAAATGTCCTTTTTGGGACAGAAAAAAGAAGGACGGTGTTGATTTGGGCCATTTCGTCTCGTTTCAGATGTCTTTCAGTTGAGATTTTATTTGTAGATGATTCACTTTCATCCTCATGTGTAACATCTGAACACGTCGTTCAGACATAGGACGGCGTCGACGCTCTTCTTCTGCTACGTCAGGAGCTCACTTGTTTTTTTCCATCTTCTTTCCTTGTTGTATGTAATCCTATAAAACCCACTAACTCACCCACGAAAGTGCTTTTTACTCACAGATAACATCAATACCAAGCCGTGGTGTAACTTCCTGTTATTGTGAATGGCTGCCAGCGCTGTGTGGGCAAGGAAGTGAAATCCTGTAGTTTTTGTGGGTGAGCTGAAAAATCCCAAAGCTGCTGCTGCTGCTGTCATCAGTGGGAATTTTGCTTGTGAAACCAGTTCTACCAGTAGGCACCAGAGCAACAAGACCATGAATAAGGAGTAGTTTAATAGGAGGTGATGAAACTGCCTTTTGTCTCATAAACTGGGGCGAGTTGACTCCAGAAACCTGCCGTTAGAAGGCCGAGAGAGACGAGTGCTGCTGCTTTATGAACTCTCTCATCACGTCGTGCTCGTTGTGTTTACTGACGCCCACCGGCGCTCCGTCACAGGGCTCAGCTGAAGGTTGAGCCGCCGCCCTCCAAATCCTGCTCAGAGCATCGACACCGATTTCATCAGGATCCAGAAGTTTCACTGTGACGCAACCTGATAATCAGACGCTCATCTGGTCACAGCTGACTGCTCCGGGCTGAAGAGTGTGTGGCAGCGCAGGACGAAGGCCACAGAGTGAAAACACACTTTCACACGCGTTCATAGTTTGACTGAAGCAGCAGGAGATGAAGAGCTGGCTGCAGAAGAACAGCATCAGAGCGCAGCAATGCCTCCAGCAGAGTGGTTTCAGAAAAGCATCGACATGAGCCGCAGTCTGCAGCTGGCTGAGGCGATAGTTCATGAACTGTTTAGTGGATCGGTACCTGATGCTCGATGCGGAGAGACGGCAAGTAGGAAGCAGCAGGACCTCCACATTCATCTGTCTTTTGAGACCAGATATAAAGCTCATTACTTCTGATTATTTTCCACTGAACAGGGAGCCGTAGGAGCGATTATATAAGACCTCCCACAGCAGCTGGTCCTGGTGGCTGCTAACTGGCCTCCGATGACTCAGCATTAATGAGGCTGAAACTGTCTGGCAAGACTGAACTCTAAGTACACGATGAGCCCGTCTGGAGATAACGGTTCCAGTTTCATATGGGTTCCTTCACTCCTGTCTCAGACCGCCTGTCTTCTCCGTCCAGAACGTGGACTTTGCTGTCTTCAGACGAGTGTCGCGAGGCGGTCGGTGATCAGAAGGTCGGCGGTTCGATTCCTGTAACCTGTGTCCTGGTCGACGTGTCCTTGTCTAACACACTCCACCACCTGCCTGGTGTGGATGCGTATGGGTGGTTGTTGAGGTGGTCGGAGGGCAGTCTGCTCCCCCCCCCCCCGGGGCAGCTGAGGCTACAGCCAGAGATACCACCACCAGGATGGATGACTGACAGTGTGAAGCAACTTCAGTCCAGAAAAGCTCTGAGTAAATCTGATCAGTTAGAAACCTTCTTGGGTCAGTAATGAGCTTTGCCTGTAGGATGTGGGCTCCCCGTTAGTCGGTCAGAACCACGGAGGCCTCTTGGGTGTTATCAGCAAGGTCAAGAACCAAAACAGAGGAGTCCAGTGGCCTTCCAATTCCAGGAGCTTCCTCTTTAGCTTCATGGCACCTTTATGATGGGATGTTATCACTGAATGTGGTCATCATGTGGATCATTCCCAGACGTTGGAGCCGGTGGAGATGTTTCATGGAGCTCTGTTCTCACCCAGCTCAGTGACAGCAGGATGTAGCAGACGTGTCCATCTGGATGCTTTAGGGGTCAGAGGAGGACGTTAGCCTGTTTCCACTCTGTCTGGGATCGTATTGATCATTTCATTGTTTGCAGCTGAAGCTTGGTTTGACTTTCCTTTTCCTGCCTGCTGGGTGAGAAGAAGCTCCATCGTCCACACTGAGGACTTCAGGTTTACATGCACAAGGTGTTTCCAACCTGATCTGAATCCATTGTTGTTGTTGTTGTTATTATTACTGTTGTTGTTGTTGTCGTTGTTGGTGCAGCATCTCCCTGAGGTTTCCACCAAAGGGGTCAATAAAGTTCTATTCTATTCTGAATTATTTTCAGTGTACTGATGATCAGAATGGATGCAAACGGGCCGACTGAGCTCAGGAGGAGGTGGAGGAAGTCGGAGCTGAGCGAGGTCGGACTGGGAAGACTTTGGCAGCTGTCGTGATTCAAACTGTGTGTGTGTTGTGATCTGAACAAGTCCTTCTGGAGTTTAGGATTTCAAGCCCACCACATCTCTTGTCACCATCAGAACTCTGCAGCTCTCTACATGCAGACATTAGAACTTGGTACTGGTTGTAGCTGAGGAGCTCCGGGCCATGGGCTGGCTGGTGCGGCCCAATGAAACCGCCTCTTGCTCCGCCGTTATTCTCTGACATTCAAACGTTTCTGCTTGTAAAGACTGTTGGATTTTGCACATTTGTTGAGCAGAACTTTGGTCCCTGAATTCTGTTCAGCGTTTCAGTCAAAACAAAGTCATTGGCTGGAGCGTCTCTGTGACGAACTTCCTCACAGCGACTGAACTAATAAGTGATGTGAAAGTGCTGCTTCAACACCAGGAGAAGCTCCAGTTCCTAATGCGAGCAGGAAACCAAACATGAGTCAGCAGGAATTAGAGACGAGTGATTCAATGAGGCCACAACACGCCCTGCTATTATATGGACACACACACCGCCGCTCACACAGCACAGCTTTCTGCTGCTTGTCTTCTGAACGGCTTCAAACAAGACGGTCCAGATTTACCGGCGCTGGTCTCGACGTCCCAGAAACAAGTCCAGCTCCACGTGAACATGTTCAGGTCTCATCATGCTGCAGAAGCACCGACCGAGTTTCATCTGTTTGATGCTGATTTCTGACATCATGTCCTCATGTCTAAAGAATTCTTTTTTAATTTTCATTTCGTTCATTTGTTTGAAGCAGGAGAATTCTCCTGGTGTGACTCAGCTTGTTGAGACGTATGAAGGTCTGAGCTGTCAGCTGCTGATTGGTCCTCACGGAGACGCAACGCAGACACGAAGATGAACAACAACAACAACAACAACAACAACAACAACATTTATTCTGTACCAAACCATAAGAAGTCTGTTTATTTATTGACTTTGTTTGTTTGTTTTGTTCCTGCTTGTCTGCGTACTGCTCAGCTCCATACGTCACATCATATAGAATACAAATGAAACGTCGAACAGACATTAAACCACACAGAGATACAAATGTCATTTTAAAAAAGAAATTCTCAACTTGATCATGATCTCACTCATCTTTATTTATTTGATCTAACTGATGAAACTGTTTACGTCTAGCTGTATCTGTACATTGAGGTGCAGCCAGCGCCATCAGGACAGTCTGCTGGTTGTGTTACAGGACAGACACACGCTGAATAAAACTGAAATATTTTTAGCTACGTGTGACGAGTCCTTCTTCTTTTGACTTCAGCAAAACTAAACTAAAGTCTATATTTCTGCTGTGATGTTATTAACCAACGTTGGCTGCTTCCTCTTTGAACTTACCGTTAACTTACAACAGCTTGCTGTAGCTGTAACCCTGCAAGCAGAAGCACTCCAGCAGTTATTGCAAAGCCTGATTGCCGGGAAGTTTGGTTGCAGATGATGAATCAGATTTGAACTCTTTGGGTCGATTCACCTGCCATCGGTTTGCAACCAAATACCTGCAGAAGTAATGAACAGATGTGTGCTGGTGCTAATTGGAGGCTGCAGGTGGATCAGTGGTTAGCACCGTGGCCTCACAGCTAGAAGGTCGCCGGTTCACGTCCCGGTGAGGACACCCGGGATCTTCCTGCGTGGAGTCTCCATGTTCTCCCCGTGCAGCGTGGGTTCTCTCCGGGTTCTCCGGCTTCCTCCCACAGTCCAGAAACATGCTGAGGTTAATTGGTGATTGTAAATTGTCCGTAGGTGTGAATGTGAGTGTGCTTGGTTGTCTGTCTCTAAGTGTAGCCCTGTGATAGACTGGTTACCTGTCCAGGTGAACCTGCCTTCACCCTGAGTCAGCTGGGATAGGCTCCGCCCCCCATGACCCTGGTGAGGATGAAGGTGGAGAGATGATGGATGGATGGTGCTAACTGGTGATGTACGTTCTATCTGCTAAATGCCAGGATGCAAACATGATCACTGTGATCAGGAAAAATTAATATAATATAAATAGAACTACATAAAACACAATTCATGATTGGAAAAGTATGAAAAAGTGTTTATTTGTTCTAACACAGTTTTAAATTTAACCTCTTAAGACCGGAGCTCTTGTTTGAGATGCAAGAGAACAAAAAGTTAAAAAAATATAAAGAAAGTAAAATGTGTTTTAAAAATTAAAAAATAAAAATAAATAACAATAATAAAACAATAATAACATATATATATAAGTATGTAATTGTTTACATTTTTTTGACTACAGGTTAATGTGACCCAGGATGTGATGTCCACGCAGGTCCTAAGAGGTCAAAGAGGAAACTAGTTTGGTTGATGTTTATGTGTGACTTCCATCCCGTCCCCTGTTAAAGCACGCTGCTCTTTCATACAACTATAGCCAGCAGTACATATGACAGCAGCCCTCCTGTAGCCAGTCAGCCTGGACCAAGACCATCAGAAGCCCAGTGAGAGAGCTGCTGGTGACGCAGCTTCATTACAGCCAAACCAGGAAGTGAAGAAATATCAGATTCAGCCGCTGTGATGCAACTTTACAAGCTGGTGGAATTTTTTTTTCACATCAAAGCAACCACAAAACCTTAATTGGTTTGTGGAAATTTAACATTTCATGTGATGAGCTTTCACACATTTACTGACTTCTGTGTTTTCCGGTGTTTCTCAGGGATGCAACAGGTTTACGGCGAGCCGTGATGAAGCAAAGCGTGTCTTTACTCCACTTTCACAACGTCACACTCAGGTCGACGCAGGTTGAATTCAGGCCACACAGACGCCCAACTCACACTCAGATCTGATTTGTTCAATGTGTGCAAAAGCAAAGTAAAAACGATCACTGGTAGCTGACAGGAGGCCACCTTTCTGCCTCAATCAGAAGAGGATGAAACAACCTGAGGACTGAGTGGACGGGTCGCATGATGACCACAGAAGGAACACGCTTGTATATTTCAGGAAATTTCCCGTCCTCCAGAGCCACTCACTGGAACAGCCGGTCCAGACAACATGAAAGTAAAATATCAGCAGCTGGATGTGTTTTACTGGAGCTTTGCAGCGTCACTGTTGTCCTTTAGTTAAACTAATCTACTCATCTAACCAGTTAAACCATCACCGTCAAACATGAGCAGACTGTCCGGTCCTGACCTGTGCTGTTGCTGTAACCAGCGCTGACTCTGTCTCTAAATTACAACATGTTCTTCTTTCAAACTGCATAAAGGTGACGGTGGATCATGAACAGCCCAGAAAGCCTGAACCTTCAGGACCGTCATTCAGCTGAAGACAAATGTCCAAATGTCTCAGAGTGAAGTTCAGATGATCGATCTGCTCGACGGCCGGCGTCAGGCTGCTGCTCCACGGCGCTGCGTTCTGCTCCCACTGTTCACAGCAGCCGGCGGTCGTTGTTGTTGTTGTTGTTGTTGTTGTTGTTGTTGTTGTTGTTGACGCCACAACAAGCTTCAGATTTTAGAGTATTTAATTTGTAACACCAGCATCAGCATGTGGCTTCATTCTGACAGTAGTTAACACAGATGATATGTGAAGAAGGAAATCATGACGGTTCAGTCTGACTCTGGATCTGGAGCAACAGGTTCTAGTTTCATCATGAAGCAGTTTGACTTCATCTGTCTTCAGGTTGCTGAGGTCAGAGAGTCAAAGAGAATCTTCTCTGAAGCCTTTATGTCTCTTTATGAGGTATTATTATTATTATTATTATTATTATTATTATTATTAATAATCTCTTTATTTGTTATTATCTGTACTTGTCCCTTTAGAGCCGCTGGGTGACAGATATGGTTGTTGTTAACCAAACAGGGACCGTCTGCTACGTGGAATCCCGGTCGGTACCTTCCTGCTTCCTCTTGTGTCTCAATCACGTACCTCACTTATCTCAGGCGTGACCACAGTGTGTAAGTACAGTATTGCATCACAGCGAGGATCAGAGCGGGACGACTCGTAGAGACTGGCCCACTTCCTGTTTGTAAGACAGAAATTCCCTTTGACGAGTGGCAGCACATAAAAGCCGCTGGGCCGAGGCAGGCAGCACACAGCGCCAGGACGACCCGGCAAACAGCACAGCTTCTGATCCACAGCCGTCAACAGGTAACCACACGTCTCTTGTCTGGTTTGTTTCGTCTCCTTCATGTGGAGCAGATCTCAAACAGGACCTTTGCTTTGGGCAGTTTGAGTCACCTTCTAGTTTTTCTGGACAGACAGCTGTGATGTGTTGAAGGGAAGCAGACGTTACAGGACTTCAGCTGGACCTCCAGCTGGACCTCCAGCTGGACCTCCAGCTGGACCTCACTACATGAGTTGTGATGCAGTGACAGGAGGAACTACTTTCTGTCTCCCTGCAGATCTTAAAAACATGGAATCCGAGATGAGCCGCAACATGAGCAAAATGTGGAGCGACAAGATGCCCCAGGGACTGGACTTGGAGATTTCACATCATCCTCTCACCATGAGGCAGGTCGCCAACCTCGTCATCGCCATGGAGAGGCTGAAGGCCAGCACGTCGGAGACGGTGCTGAGCACCGACTTCAGAGACGAAAACCTGCTCAGCATCATGCTGGACAGCATCGTGGAAGGTAATCCCAGAGACAGGCTCTCTTCTGATCGTATCTGAACCGAGTTTATGTCGGATTCTGAAGGCAGCTGCTGTCATTAGGACCTGAGTGAGTTCCTGCTAACAGGAACCGTCTTTAGAAGAGTTTGGATCAGTTTCTGTAGAAGTCCAATTCAGATTAACTCAGTGATTCAAGCAGATCAGAACCAGGACAACACAACTAACGAAGCCGCCATTTGTCCTCTCAGAGCGAATTGTGTTCGAGAGAAGCACAGTTCCACTCGATCAGTTCAGCAGAACCGGCGTGCACCAGTGCAGCGTGACCGACTCCCAGAAGAGGAGCTTAGTTCTGGTCCAGAACAGCATGGAGCTCCACGCAGTGATGCTGCAGGGAGGCAGCGACAACCGCAAAGGTACTGGCATGTGACACGTGAGTCTGTGGTGTGATAGTCGTGCTCTGGGTCATAGCAGGGTTTCATTTGACTTTATTCGTCTGTGTTCTGTTTGATGTTTCACCTGAAAACTCTTCAAAGAGGATAAAAAATCTAAACCAAGCACCAAACGTTTCGCTCCACTCTGAGCTGTAATACCAACTGATATGTTGATTTAAAGTGTAAGAGATGGCGAGCCAAAGGGTCAGAACCACAAAGAGCTGAATGTTCTGAACTGTAGAATTGAAGGGAATCAAAGGATGAAGCTGCAGCAGATGGAAATCATACAAACTGGATTTTTCACACACCTCAGACTTTTGCTAATGCTTCAGATGTGCTGGTAACAAAATGAAAGCAGCATGTGTCCGACCGCTGTTACTACAATGAGCCTGTGCCGTCTCTCCTCAGTTCACCTGAACATGTCCACCTACGTGCACCCGACCCCCAGCACCGAGGCCCGGCCCGTGGCTCTGGGCATCAAGGACTCGAACCTCTACCTGTCTTGCCACAAGGACGGTGATGAGCCCCCAACCCTGCACCTGGAGGTAAGACTGCACAAACATCACACTGCGACGACACACTTAGCAGAACAGTTTCATACAACTGGACCGAAGACTAGGACAGCTGATCTATCTGCTCCTCTGACTTGAAGCTCGTGGGCCTAAAGCTGCCCGCTGTGAAGTGTTCTGATGTGGATCTTTGTACTCTTCAGGAGGTGACAGACAAAGACAGCCTGTTGAGAATCAGCTCAGAGAGCGAGATGGTGCGATTTCTCTTCTACAAACGGGACAGTGGGCTGAACATCAGCACCCTCATGTCTGCCCGCTTCCCTGACTGGTACATCAGCACAGCGCAGCAGGACAACAAGCCGGTGGAGATGTGCCAGGAGATCGCCCCGCGCTACAGAGCCTTCAACATCCAGCGTCAGAGTTAAACCTGCTACAGACAGAGAGTGGATCTGCATCTGGGGGTCAAGTTTGACCGTCTGAAGAAAACGTTTTTGCACTGAAGAGTGTAAAATATACTGCACTTGAGCTATTTGAAAGAATCAAGATGAAGAAGAAGCAGGAGTTTGTGTTTACTGTATGTACCGGGTACAGAAAGTAGAACCTTCATGTATTGACAGAGTCAAGTTTCGTCACAAGGTGGCACCATCGTGCCTCGTGAGCTTCCTGTGTATTTATTGTGCTGAATGACGGGGCACGTTGCTACTGCTCTTATGTATTTATTTATTTATATATTTATGCACAGTTTTAATCTGCTTACTAACAATTATTTAAATGAAGTGCAGTGAATCTTAAATAAAGCCTTTTTAATAATAAAGCCATTTAATTTGTGTTTTATGTGCTTTATTAGGATTTGGTAAACGACTTCACTGAAACAGGGATAAATGACGATCACACTCAGCCAGGTGTATAAAACACACTATATATATATAATATTATATATTCTACAAAAGTGACATATTTTCTGTGCACCTGATGGACAAGATTCATACAAACAAACAAAAACAATTAAAAACACAAAATAAAAATGTTTCCAGTGTTCACTACCTGCATGGACTTTTTGTTTACATGCTCTCCTTCAATCAGCGCGGGTCTTGTGCGCAGGCGTGCTGATCTTGTTCGAAATTTCAAATCGTCCAATCAGAGAAGAAGAAATGATTCCTCGCGGTAATTTCAAAACGAGATTTAGGAGCTCAATTGTTGTGGTGCTCGTTTAACGTATAAACCGCCGCGACGGGAGTGTTTCTACCACAGACAGACAGATATCTGTGGTTTCTACACCCGAGTGCAGCGACACGAAGAAAACGGCTTTTATGAATATGGAAGAAGGAGAATCCGTACCGGTGCTTTCCAGAAAAGGTTAGCGAGCTTATTCAGCTGCTAATAGCTAGTTATGTTTGTTAGCGTTAGCGGCCCTTGGTTAGCTAACTGTTAGCCGCTGCTAACGCTAGCGCTAGTTAGGAAGCGTTACCTTACATGACGGTTAGCTAACTGTTAGCCGCTGCTAACGCTAGCGCTAGTTAGGAAGCGTTACCTTACATGACGGTTAGCTAACTGTTAGCCGCTGCTAACGCTAGCGCTAGTTAGGAAGCGTTACCTTCCATGTAGTGGGAAACTCAGGTCACATAAATTAGTGCCTGAACGTCAATGGGATCACAACGAAAAGGCTCGTTGAGGGTCAGGGTTTGGGTTTGAACATTATTGGTCCTACAAATATAACTTTACTTAATAAACGTCTGTAACCGTTATTCAGCGTGTGATGACAAAAACTGCACGAATGTATGACAAGCAACAGGAAATCATTTGTTCCCTTTTAGTTTCTTAATTTTTATGACATACGTGGTCGCTGCTGCTGCGGTTTGTGGGTGGACTGGGCCATGCCCCAGAACTGGGTTTCAATCCTGAAACAGGCAACAGCAGCTACAGGGTGTCTGCAAGTCTTAAAAGTTCAGATAAAACACTGAATTCAGTCCCTGCAAAGAGGCCATTAAAAGGGAGTGACGTTAATTTCCAGTGCAGTGTTTCTTCCCTGCTGCAGACATGGAGCTGCTGGGACTGACCCGGACCCTCTGGACCCACAGTGGGGCGGTGGAGACGGTGCATGGGGCTGCTCTTCAGCACGTTTTTTGCACAGTTTGAGCCAAAACACTGTCAGTGCTGCTGTGTGGCAAGAAATACTGTCAGCTTGTAATTGGGAGCAAATGTTTCACTAAAAACAGGAACTAAATAAAGTATTGTTTGATCCATAACTGGATCCAGATCGGTGTCATACATAACAACACACATGAACAATATTCTAGCTCTTATAGACCCTCCTGGTTCCACCTGAGTCCCCCATTAAGTAGCTTTGTTATGCTGTAGTGAAAGATCGGTTTTGTATGAAAAGAACCTTGTTGGTAGAATTACAGAAAAACTTTTGTTTTTCAGAACAGCTCATTTATTGTGTATGATAATGGTCAGGACTGACGTAGTTGATGCGTTGCTAGTAGTTAACTGAAAGTCACTTCCAGAGTTTCCTCAGTGCAGGATGAAGCGAGCGTCGTCAGTCACCTGTCTGTGGGTTACTGTACAGGTGCACCCAGCCTGTCCTCCTGGAGCCAGTGTGTGCGCTTCTCCACTCTTTCTTTCATTAGAATTATTTAAACTAATTATGAAGATGGGTGCAGACTTTGTGCCTGTACGTGTGGCCAGTGTGTGATCATGTGGCTCTCCTGTGCACCACCGCCCTGTCACACTCAATCAGTTCTGTGGCTCTGATCCAGGTCGTTGTCTCCTGACCAGATCCTTGCTGGTGCTGTATCTGCTGGATGGACGTCGCTTTGGATTAAAGCGTCTGCTGATGAAACTGTAGAACTGTAGGAATAGTTTTAAACTGTCACTAGCTGCAGCTAGATGGCAGTACATGTCTCTGGATTGATGTTAGTATTGTTCCAAAGATTACACTCGAGGTCCAGTGGGTGGATGTTAGGTCCACATGAGTTCAGCTCACACATTAAGTATGACATTTAAAGTTGATTATCATGGAAAGTCATCCATCAGGCCAGTGTTTCATTCCTCTGTAATGTCTTTACAGAGCTGCGTAAACAGAAACTGATGGAATACTTGGCTGCAAAAGGAAAGATCAAGCCATCAGATCCTTTGTACGTATGAAACTCCAACGCTGCCTGAGATCTCAGTGTGTGTTCAGTGACATGTTGGTTATTATACCAGGGCAACGTAAGTCACTTCATTTTGTTCCTCAGGCCTAAAACCCAAGAAGCCCACCAGCATAAGAGGCCTGTGGCGTCTGCAGTAAAGGTAGTGTGTGTGT
>NW_007578300.1:161473-172213 GCF_000690725.1 Stegastes partitus
TGTCCGTGTGTGTGTGTGTGTGTCCGTGTGTGTGTGTGTGTGTGTGTGTCCACACTGTCCATGATCCAGAGGTCAGTGGGCGGTCTGTTGGATCAGTCGCGGCTGACACTGGGATGCTGTTTACTGGAATCATGACTGTGTTGTTTGATTCCAGTTTGTTTTTCTTTCTCAGGTTGTTACAGGAAAAGAGAACCGAGCTCATCCTGAGGGATTCAGACGTAGTGGCCAAAAAAGTCCAGCTTGGAATGCTCAGTCCAAACCGAACCCTGCCAGAAGAGCATTTGGTGTCACAAACAGAGAGAATGTAAAAGGCAGTGTACTGAAAGGACAGCAGAATGCTGCCCTTACATCTTCAAACAGCGGCCCGCCACAGCCAAAACCTGATCTTAACCATGCACTCACGAGCACATACACAGTTGTTTTCTCCAAATCCAGCCTGAATGCAGCAGGCCATCTCAGAAAGCAACCACACACAGGAAACCAAGCTTCTGGCAAAGCCCCTTCAAACGCAGCTCGTACAGTTAGAGTCAGATCCAACAGCAAGCTCAGCCTGAGTGCTGCCTCGTCAGCTCCAGTGTCGGCGCCCAGCACCAGGATGAGTCTTGGACCCCTTGTCAAAACAAAAACAGGACTCATTCCTGCAGTGACGCAGCCAAGAAACACCAAATCAGGCGTGACACACGGCGCCGCCACAGCAGCTCGTCCCACCACTGCTCTTGTTGCTAAGAAGGTGCGCTGCAGCGATACGTCATCAGTCTCTCTTCCCCCGAGGTCTGCCTTGGGTGTTGGTTCTGCTGCAAGAGCTGGGAACAAACTTCAAGTGCAAACCAAGTATAACTGTAAACCACTGCTTGGTAAACATGCTCAGCCATCTTGTAGGAACCAGCTATCAAACGGACTGAAGCAGGCGGCATCCACGTCCCTCAGGTGCCCAGCAGCAGCAGCCTATAGGCCAGAGGGGAGAGTAGCAGCTCCCAGATCAGTCAGTCAGCCTGCAGACAGGTCCACAAAGCTGGAACCAGGAGTTAAAGGGCAAAAGAATGGCCAGCCATCTTCAAGGGCAGTGAGCAGGTGCAGCTCCAGAGCCGCTGGCAGGGTTACTGCTGGGACTGCACTGGGAAGGAAAACCAAGATGGGCAACGAGACAGACTGCAAAAAGAAAAGCTGCTCACAAAACGCCCCTTTAGCACACACAGCTACAACCAGTAGAGGCGCTCCAGTGCTGTCACAGACAGCGCCTCAACCTGCCAGGACCATCAGCCTCACCGGCCGAGCCACGCACCAGAACACACCCAAGGTCCTGGTCAGGCCCGTGCCCCAGACTGAGGGAAAGAAGCTGACTGCTGCCCAGGAGGACAGGCTGTAAGTAGAACAGTGCAGCTGCTGGTAACTGCATAGCGTGGAGTTATTACAAGGCACCATTCAGCCATAACTTCTCACCGTAGATCAGTTTGTATGTGGCGCTGCTGAACAGCTCAGTAGTGTGGGACACAAAGGAAAGCTGGCTGTAGGGCTGGGGGTTACTTCCCCAGGATTATGTAGACGTGATCAAACTTCATCACACGTCAGGGATGTCTCATCATGACCCTGTAATCTGGTTCAGGGTTCAAGGTCTTTCATTGGTCACAAACACAGCTATGAACGGTGTAACATGCAGTGAAACCTGTTCCACACCGAAACAATAGGAATAAGATCAATAAGACTAAGGAATAAAACACACAAGAAATAAAAATAAATATATGTATATGGAGAGAGAGAGCAGAAATAAATATCCAAACGGCTGGTTCTGAGGAAGCTGTAATGACTACTATTCTTGTGGGTTGTGCTGGTGGTGAGCGATGTCCCGGCTCGTCTCCCAGAGCACATCGTTACTGATGCATGTTGTTTTACTTTGGTGAGTATGTTTAAACATTTTCCACAGCAACAAGGAAACCTACAAAACTGTGTACATAACGTTTTTTTTGCTGTTTTGAAATACATGACAATGAAATAGTAAAATAACGATTTCATAGAGTTTAATGAATCGGACCAAGTACTGATGCTGATAAGACAGAACTGTCTAAGAACGGATACCAGAAATAAAACCAGTGGATACTCCAGACCCACATGCTCACATTCAACATGTGCAGCGGTTGGTTCAGTGAGATGCTTTTGGTCCGACCACTTAAATGTGGAGCTGGAACCGAGACCTGCCTCCCAGAATATGTGAACAGTATCAAGCCCAGTTTGTTGTGGAAACTCTCCTCTCCGTAGTTTCTGTCTCTTTGCTTCTTTCATATGAGGCCAAAATAAAGAACGAAGAAAAAACAAGTCATGTAAAATGTTGAGTGTTGACTCCCATGGTCTGTTTGATCTCAAGGAGAAAACTTCAGGAGTGGCGGGAAGCTAAGGGAGTTTCCTACAAGCGTCCTCCAATGCCAGCGAAGCCTGTGGTGAGGCGCACTGTGTCCGTGCCGCAGCCTTTCTGGACATCCATGGAGGAGGAAGACGAGGCCCACTCCCTCATCTCGGCTGTGGACAGATCCTTGGCTGACTGCATCAAGTTACTCGGAGAGGTACTGGAGTGAAGTCATGGATTCTTGACTTTTAAAACCTTCACATTACATCTGACTCACAGTTATGTGGTGAACATGGTGTGACTCTGTTTACTCTAAAGATAAGGCTTCCTCGCTGAAAAAGAAAAGTTTTCAAACCTGCAGGATTCTTTCCTGAAGGTCACTGAAGGACACTCATGTCACACGTCAATGTTTCCGATCATCAAACTAATTTAAATATCAGACACAGATAGCACACCACAAAATGCAGTTTTTACGTGATGATTTCATTTATTGAAGGAAAAATGCGGTACCGCCCCGTGGCCTGATGATCGAAGCTTTCTGGTGCTGCTGTATCAGGCGTAGAGCTCATCCTGCATCACAACAAGGTGCTGCTGAGGTGCTCTGTGTTGGAACCATGAGTTCTGCTGTCTATCAGGAAATCCTCCCAGACCGTATCCACCATCAGTTCATGACCTAAAGCCCACGAACAAGTCCACCTGAACAACAACAGAACCAAGGGTTGTGAGTGGTCGACTCTGTTCTGGGCTTAAATCAAATCGAGATGCTGTGACGAGACCTGAAAGGGCAGCTCATGCTCGAAAACCATCTGATGTGGCTGAATTAGAACTACTGTGCAGAGAGGAGTGGGCCAGCACTCCGCCATGGCCACGTAAGATCTGATCACAAGCTATCGCAGACATTTAACGGCAGCTATTGCTGCCAAGGGCGGCCCAACCAGCTACGTAGGGTTAGGGGACAGTTGCTTGTCACAGGGTGATACAGGTTTCCAATAAGTCGTTGCTTAAACACTGCATGTTGTGTTTTGTCTCTGTCTGATGTGAAATACATCATATAAATACCAGTTTGATAGTGTGAGAAATGTACAAACAAAGACGACATTAGTCAAAGACTTTATCACAGCCTGTACTTCAGAGCTGAAAGAAGTTGTCGTGTAAAGACTAAAGAAGAGCCTGAGAGGGAAGTTGAGTCGGTTCGTACGTTAGTTACACGCCGTGTCCAGTCACACCATGGCCTGATGTCGGCTTTGGTCTTCCACTGATAGCCTGGACAGCGGTGAAGGGGAAAGCTTTCAGACACACCCTCTGCTGCAGCTCTATGGTGGACGTGTCCTGATGCCCTGGTGTTCGGTGCTGTCTCCACCTGTAGGGTTGCTCTCCTGACCAGGTGAAGGAGGTCCTCTCGCGGTTGCCATCCGTGTCCCAAAAGTTTGCCAAATACTGGATCTGTCGAGTGCGTCTGATGGAGCAAGAAGGCGACCTGGAAGTGCTGCCCGTGTTCGAGGAGGCTGTTGGCGTTGTGCTGGAGGTGAGACATCTGTAAAGCTTCTGTCAGAGCTTCTACGGTTTGCTCTGCAGAACTGTCTAACTTAACGGTGTTCACATCCAGCTGCTCACCAAAGCTCTGTGCAACGTGCTGACCGCATTCCTTCCTCCTGAAACATTGTTCAAGTGTTTTTGGCAGCTTTCCTCTTCCTGGCCTCGGTTGATGTGTCGGGATGCTTTGCGCACAAGTGTACACATCCACAGAGGAAGTCAAATAGCGCCTCACCATGGTGCTGCAGGCAGAGGACTCTGGCTGGTTGAACCTGTTGTGTGTGATCATGCTCATCAGAGCTTCTGTGTGAGCACATGTATTAAACTGTCAGTTCAGTCTGCAGACAGCGCTGATGTTTAGATTGGACATGTATGCCATAAATATCAGGTTCTGTCTGGTGTATCAGGCTGGAAATCACAGAGCAACACTTGTTTGTTTGTTTCTCGGGTAATTCTCTGTTTTGCGGTGCAGCTCAGTCCAGATGTGTGCAGGACAGACTGAATGCATTCTGCTCTATGGTGACGATACACAGTCAGGATGGTGAAGTGCTGATCAGCACATATGAACAAGCAGACATTTGATCCACTTTGAAACGGTGCAGACGAAGGTCATGTGAAGAGTTCATTTGCTGAAACAGATATCTGCATCTTCACAGACCTTCAGAAAACCCACTTCTCCATCGTCTACCTGAGACAGCATCAACCTCAGTTATCTCTGTGGTTGTCATTTCTGCTGAGTCAGATCCACTCAGCTTCAGTCTGACTGATGTCATCTCAAGCAAACAACAACAAAACAAGTTTTCTGAAAATCGACAAAGATGGAGTTATCTGCAAATGAGCTCTTCATATATTTAAAGAGATGACGAATAAAACTGACAGCTGTCATTTTCATTATTAAAACAATAATAATAATAATAAACGACATCTGCAGGAAACGGTGCAGCTGCTGTCCAGAAACAGTTCAGATAGAAGCAGCAGCTTGCCTGTGCAGAGATCAGGCCGATAACAGCCTTTCAGGAGGTTTTAGTAACTGAGCGTCATGCAGGAGGAATGCATGGAAACGCTGGTGAGCTGCCAACAGTCACTGACTCAGCTGTAAATTCTGCATCACATCAAGATCAGATCATTAAGATAATAAGAGGTGATTGATTAGTTTTACCAGAAATGGACATCTTTAACAGGAAATAATCCTGAACACACAAACAAGTCCACCGCAGAACGACTCCAAACAGGAGGTAGTGGGTTTGGAACGAGCTCGTCAAAGAGATTAGTTCCAGTAAAATATTGGAAGGAACCAACAAAGAAATGTTTGTGTGGTGGGATTGTCAAAAATGTAGAGACTGCTGGACAAAAGTGCAAAATGTCAACAGGAGCAGCAGAAGCCTCTGAGACTTCCTGAGCTTTTCCACACAGGACGATGATGTGTTGATGTGTTTGCTGAACAAAGGATTGAAACACATCATTTTCCTCATGAGGCTGTTTAACACCTTCATCTGTCAGCACAGGTTCTAAGAGAACCGAACGTCAACAGAGCGGTCAGGTCCCCAGGATGGACTTCCATTAGGAGGTATGAGGAGATGTTGAGGCATACAAACAGATTATTATTGAGAACTAATGAACCTTTACAGTCCGTGCTGGTCAGAGCAGCAGACACATACGCTGGCTTCAGCTCTGGCTGCTGACTGGGTTTCATTTTCCTGAGAGACGAGGAGGAGGACTTTGTTGGCGTTTTGTTGTTTACTGATAATTCAGGTGAATGAGCCATGTGTAGGGAGCTAAGGTGTCGACAATGTCACACAAATAATGAACGCAAGTCAAGTTAAAAGCTGCTATGTGTTTGTAATATTCAGTTTTTTTATTATTCGTTCTTCAGAACGGGGTTGAAGGTGAATGCATGCTGCGTTAGCGGGCTCAGTCCTGGTACCGTATGGGCTCTGTTGTATTATCTGAGGTCGTTGGGTCAATAACATGTCTACTATGCTGGAGTAAAAAAAAAAAATTTATTTTTGTTTTTATTTATTAAATCGCGATTCTTTGCATATTGACACGTGTGACTTTTCCATTGCGGTTGAAGAAACCTCTGAGGACCTCTCAGAGAAGATGAGTGATGTCAGAGAAGCTTCTTCCGTTCTGCACTGAGGTTTGTCTTCACTGTCAGCTGGAGTTTCTTCTCCTCGTCAGTCATGCTGCAGTACCGGCTGGAAGTGAGACGGTGCTTCAGAGCAGATCTTAGCTAATAGCAGCGACTACAGTCACATCTCTGTTTGACTGCTGTCACTCAGCATTTATCTTCAGACCACCAGGAGGAGTCTTCACCGACCTGAGCATGGATGGAGGACGTATGCAGCCTGTCAGTCTCAGTGGCTTTAACATGAAATTGTGTAAATGTACCTTGATGTGGAGTTTTACAATACAAAGAAAACGACTCATTTTGACCCGTGTTCTGTGCTTCTGTTTGATTCCAGCCGGTGGATGAGCTGCGGACTGTTGTGTTTGACATTCTGAAGAAAAAGGACGAGATCCAAGGTAGCTGTCCTTTATGCCTGGAAAATATCAGAACCGGTTTGAGTTCTGGTTTTACTCTAACCCTTTAAAAAACAGGTCTGAGTTAGACATGAAGAGAACAAAATCCAATTAGTTTCCTGCAGCCTGAGCTCAGCCAAAACAGCAGCGAACATCCGACTCGTGTTGGTCAGGTGTACGTAGAGATAGCCTCCGCTGAATAATCCAGATCGGCTCCATGTGCTGAGCTGTTGGTGTTGGTGTTTACAGCCTGTTGTCCACATTCAGACAGCTTTACATCATCTTCATGGACTTTGTCATTATCAACAGTGAAATCTAAGTGACTTGTTAACCATTACAACATCTTCTTATATAAATGAGTTTGCTGTTGTGTTGTTCTGTCCAGCTGCTGAAGAGAACGAGGAGGAGCACGAGCGTATCTCATCGGCTGAGAGCGCTCCAGAGTGCGACAACAACCCCGTGGTGACACCCAAAGCTGTCCGAGCGCTCATCTGTGGGGAGAAAGGAGACTCATCGGTCGTCAAGTACAAGATCACAGCCACTCCTGGGTGAGCTGAGTTAGTGTTAGAACATCCAGCAACTGCGTTTTTGAAGATCTCCCTCTGATTCCCCGTCTTCTGTCTGGGTTTGGGTGGAGTTAGATGCTGCAGTTACAAGATGTAAATCCTAAAAGATAAGAAACTGTAGCACAGTGCACAAGGGATTCACTGTCTGGAAAGAACAGCCAGCGTGATTAGGTCCATTTGGTCCACAACAGGAGCTGCTTTTACCTTTGACATGTTTCGACTGTCCTTCAGTCTTCCTCAGAAACGTCACTGATGTCTGTGGTGACGTGTCTTCATCAGCTGGTGCATTGCCAGGCGGGTCACGCCTCCAGAAAACCAGCAGCTGATCAAGACACGTCTCCACAGACGTTTCTGAGGAAGACTGAAGGACAGTCGAAACATGTCAAAGGTAAAAACAGCTCCTGTCTGGTAAAAAAGAGCCCTAATACCAAGAACAGCAAGCATTGACTTCTAGACAGGAGCTGAGCTTGACTCTTAATATGTGAGTCACGTGTTGAATATGAATCTTAAAAGACAAATGTGGGTACTGTTTCAAGTTTCCATGGGGCGGCGTGCACTCGAAGTGGCACTTACTAAGATAGTCGAAGCATATTTAAATGTTATGTGACTGGATGGGATAAGCGATGCCATTTATGGACGGTGTAAAAAGAGGTGGAACCGTGATAGACCCCTGTGGCACCCCATTTCTCATAACTGTAACTGGGCTTCACTCAATGACAAGAAAATATGGGTTAATGTTACGTACAGTGAGGAATTTAGTTTTAGAGGTCAGAGCCATGTTTTTGTACAAGACTGTGAACGTGTTTGCCCGTCTCTGGTCAACAGGTGGATGTGCTGATCTGAACTCTCACACATTCAAGGTCAAGGTCACTTCTTAATACCCGTGGGTCGATTTTTTATTTATTTATTTATTTTGCAGAAAAAACAAGCGTTTGGCAGTCTTCAAACAAAATACACATTAACAGAAAGACAGGAGACAAAAAAGTGCTCAGTAATCCACCATTTGTCGACAGCCAGGAAGTAAAAAGATGAGATAAATAAGATCAAGATAAGGAACAGTAAGACACAGTACAAAACCAGAGGGAAATAAAAGAATCTCTTGGATAAAAACCAGGATAAGAACAAGACATTTTGATTTAAAAGTCACTATGATGATGATAAATAAACAGAATAAATAAAACAAAGTGCAGATGTCACTACGTGTGGTTGAGCTCAGTGACGGCGACAGGACCAAAGCTGTTGGTAGCGCTCTGTCCTGCACTCAGGCCTGAAAACCTCCGTCCAGAGGGAAGACGCTGGAATTCACCTGGCAGAGGATGAAAAGGCCGTCTGCTGTGTTAGGGTTAGTGCACAGGGAGGCTGGACCAGACGGTGACTCGCCAATCAGGCGACTGGACCACCTCACTGTTCGGTTCAGGGAGGTTTTCTCTGTGACAGAGGTCTGACCAAACCAGGCCAGTCAATACTGTTCAGCTGTGGAAATGATGGTATCCATCCATCCATCCATCTATCTATCTATCTATTATCCATCCATCCATTCATTATCCATCCATCCATCCATCCATCCATCCATTATCCATCCATCCATCCATCCATCCATTATCATCTATTATCCATCTATTATCCATCCATCCATTCATTGTCCATCCATCCATTCATTATCCATCCATCCTTCCATTATCTATCCATTATCCATCCATCTATTATCCATCCATCCATCCATCCATCCATCCATCCATCCATCCATTCATTATCCATTCATTATCCATCCATCCATCCATCCATCCATCATCCATCCATCCATTCATTATCCATCCATCCATTATCCATCTATTATCCATCCATCCATCCATTTATTATCAATCCATCCATCCATTCATTATTATCCATCAATCCATCCATCTATTATCCATCCATTCATTCATTATCCATCCATCCTTCCATTATCCATCCATCCATTGTCCATCCATCCATTCATTATCCATCCATCCATCCATTCATTGTCCATCCATCCATTCATTATCCATCCATCCATCCATTCATTGTCCATCCATCCATTCATTATCCATCCATCCTTCCATTATCTATCCATTATCCATCCATCTATTATCCATCCATCTATCCATCTATTATCCATCCATCCATCCATCCATTATCCATCTATTATCCATCCATCCATTATCCATCTATTATCCATCCATCCATCCATCCATCCATCCATCCATCCATCCATCCATCTATTATCCATCCATTCATTCATTATCCATCCATCCTTCCATTATCCATCCATCCATCCATCCATCCATCCATCCATCCATCCATCCATCCATTGTCCATCCATCCATTCATTATCCATCCATCCATCCATTGTCCATCCATCCATTCATTATCCATCGTCTCTACACCTTAATCCTCTGTAGGGTTGTGGGGGGTTGGAGTCTATCCCAGCTGATTCAGGGTGAAGGCAGAGGAGTTTAGCGACAATAACTAAAAATTCATAAAAATTCAGTCTCATAAAAATGCCACAAATACTTGCTGTAGATTGGATAAAGTTGAGCTGTAATGTCTCGTGTTTCTGTTTATCCTTCAGGGGCCCTCCGAGTCAACACAGGGAACCGGTGAGAGTCAACGGCCAGGAGGTTCGCTTCTTCACCCCGGTCAGGCGCTCGGTGCGAATCGAGAGGGCCTCACTCCGATACCCTGCGTCCCTCCAGGACCACGACCTCTGTGTGGCTTCATATGGTGACCTGATCTCTGAGGAGGAAACCAGCCCGTCTGTTGGCGACACGCCGATGTACGTGTACAGAGAGAACGAAGCGCTTCAGGATAAAGTGCTGGTGCGGCTCTTCTGTGACGAGGATGTTTAGCCATATTTGCTCAATTCATCCCCATCACTTTGCAGTTGGCACAAAAATATCTTCATCCATGTGTGCATACGTTGGTGTTGTCCGTTCTCAGAAATGAGTTTGACCCTTATAAAGACAGAGCGGACGTTTAGGCAGTGGGCTGCTTTACAGTGAGGTATGTGTCACGCCTGCTGATAGACAAGCTAGTGGGGCTTCTGCTGGTCCTTGTATTATTTTATGTCTTCAAATAATGCAGTGTACATAGCAATGTAAAATAAATGTTTTTCTGTTTAAACCTATAACCATAGTCCTGTGTTGGTATCTCTACACAACAGCAGTTATCCAAGAACAGAGGCCAGACGCTGTGGAAGAACGAAGCCACTTTGCTGTGTTGTGCAGCTGTGCTTGATGGAGGAATCTGAAAACACATGGATTGGATTTTTACCTCAACAGAAACTGAAACTTTACTGAAAGTGTTTGGCCTGCACACGGCGGTAGAGTGGAACAAACCAACCTGAAAGCCCTAAACCTGAACCTGAACCTTAAACCTAACCCTAACCAAAACGTAAACCCGTTCTGGAAGAACAACATGACACCAGCCAGGACAACGTGACAAAAATAGATTAATCAACTACTGAAGAAAACAAAGAAAAAAACTAACTTCGAAGGCGAAGCCCAAAGAAAGAGACTACAATCTCTACTCAAAATCAGAACAAACTCTAACCTAATGGAGCCAGTCAGAAAACAATGACACTGACCATGACTACAAGGAACCAGAGAGAATTGACAACGTGCGACGGTCAGCGCATTTAACTTCCCACCCCAAACTGCTGTGTCGACGGATAGGGTCAGTCACTCAGGGTTAGGGTCAGTCGGTCAGGGTTAGGGTCAGTCACTCAGGGTTAGGGTCAGTCGGTCAGGGTTAGGGTCAGTC
>NW_007578300.1:178103-181276 GCF_000690725.1 Stegastes partitus
CAACACCGGCACGTGTTCAGGCGACGCCCGCTGCAGCCGCGTCAGGTCCGGTACTTAAAGAGCCCGACCGGAGCCAGTCCACAGACCAGCAGGACTTCAGCCGCAGAGGGTGAGTCTGCCTTCATCTCTGAGCAATATCCAGGTTTTCTCTTTTTCCTTTATATAAATGAATGGATACAGAAACAGCACTGTAATAAACAGCGAACCCGAACCGACCCGAACCCGACCTGCTGCAGCTCATTGCTCAGAATCATGATTCTGGGCTTCAGTTCCTAACTTTAGTGGAACAAATCCTCAGGATGTGCGCGGCTTTGAACGGTTGCTGCTGACGCGCAGCCCAGAGGCTTCATTTGCATGTTTACTGTCAAAGACAAGACAGAAGGTTCTGTACATCTAGAAAGCTGATGTGTTCTGTTACAGTGTTTGATTATATTGTTATTCTGATGATTCTTTGTGGTCCCGCTCGGCACCGACACCTCAGGACCTGCTCAGCTTGTGGTTTTACAGCTGCTCTGTGGCCATGAGACCAGCAGAGGTCTGCTGGGAGGCAGAGACACACCATCATCATGAACTAAAGCGTCCTTTGCTCTGAGCAGACAGTCAGATTAAACTTTAAAGTGCTGAAAATGAAAAGACGTGAGCGAGCTGCAGAGCTTTCTTTGGGAAGCCTTGAGCTGATCAGTTTTCTTCAGGGCTGCAGACTCACTGCTTGTCTTTTATTCTCCTGGTGGCAGAAAGCACTGAGAAGACACGATGACTAAATGTGTTCTGAAGATCAAAGGAGGCAAATACGTGAAGGTGCGGATGTTTGAAGATGAACTGAAGCTCTATGTCGATGATTCTCAAAGCAAAGGTAAGAACTGTACACACTGTTTTTTATCTAAAGAGTTCTTTGAGGGCAGCTGGAGTGATGCTGAGGGACACGACCACAGAGACCCACCAGGAAACCCCTCACAGCAGAGCACCTGTTAGGCTCAGGAGCAGTGCATTCTGGGATCCTGGGTGTAAACTGAACTACGACATAAAAGCAGTTTCCCTCCAGATCCGTGTAAGCAGACTTCAGGCATGACCCGACAGCCTGAGGGGGCTGATCAGAGCCGGCATGCCGTCCAGCGCCGGATCAATTAGTTGGACTGAAGCAGTGTGGAGGTGTTCACAGGAGTGTCTCCAAACAAAAGGGATGAATGGTTCAATAAAACGAAGCTCAGACAGGTGGATGTGATGATAAAGGTATTTACTATGAGAGTCCAGTTCGATGATCCAGCAGCACCGGACATGAGGCGCTTTGTAAAAGTGACCTTTAAATACTTAGACCAGCTCCGTGTGGTAGGAACCAGGCGGAGGCAGCAGGCAGGCTGACATGGAATCTAGACACACTCACACAAGGCCAGAAACCCAACGGGCCGAGCAGGCGGCCGGAGCCGTGGCAGCAACAGCACACAGTCTGGACTCGCTGCACGGCGTTCCTCTGCTCACACACTGAGCTCACGGCTGTGTCCTTGAATGCTGTTGAAAGTTTCAGAGTGTCCTGGTTTTACTGTTTACCAGCAGTCACTGCTACCATGGATCCCCCAAGTCCAGGACTTCAGTCAGGATCTCATTGTACTGGTGCTGTTCTGGTCTCCACATGAGCTTTGTAGGATCAGGTGATGCAGGGCGGGTGAGAGCAGAGAGCAGGTAGCAGCAGAGAGAGTCCATGATGGAGCTCAGACACCAAACTGGACCCACTGACTGAATAAAGGACAGAAAACCAAAAGCGTGACATGAGCAGCACGTGTCGGTGCTCCCAGGATTTCTGTTGCGGCGTTACTGCCTCGCTAACGCATCGTCTCGTCTCCGTCCTCAGAAACTGTGATTGTACAGGAGCGCTACCTATCGCCTGCTGTCGAGATGGCGTTCGAATTCAACCATAATGGAAAACGCTACTTCCCAAAGGTGGAGGGAAACTCCTTGAAGGTACACACCAACATTTAACACAAGCAATGTGCAGCGTGGGTTCTNGTCCAACACACTGGACGTCCTCCTCCTGCTGCTCTCAGCGCAGCTCCACTGGCGGCCACTAGAGGGAGAGCTTACTGGACGTCCTCCTCCTGCTGCTCTCAGCGCAGCTCCACTGGCGGCCACTAGAGGGAGAGCTTTAGAAAATGAATAAAAAGTCTGTGCTGTTTTCAGCATAGTTTTGAATTTCCAGGGCTCCCGTCTGAAAGAGGTGTCAGTCTGAATGGGACTCTTCTGGTGAAATAAGTGAAATAAAGGAACCCGTTGTTGTTGATGTTCTGAGCGTCTCATCAGAACCAGGACCAGAGCAGTGATGAGGAACTGCTGCTGCTGCTGCTTCTGCTTTGGTTCAATCATCCACGTGGAAATCTCTTATTTTTAGTAGAGCTGCAACTAAAGATTACTTTGATTTTCAGCTAATCTGTTGATGATTTTATTGATCTATAAAACGTCAGCAGACGGTGACCATGTGGACCAGAGACCAGAGAGGTCCAGCTCACTGTCAGAGGAGGAACCACAGCAACCGCAACCCATCACATTTACTAAAGTAGGATCAGAGAATTTACACTTTATTTCTTATAATAATGACTGAAGCCGGTGGATCAGAGCCGTCTTCAGGTTCAGCAGCTTCTCACTGATCTGCTGATCAGCTCATCTTTACTCTCATGGTTGTGTTTAAAGGGTCTTCAGGAAGCAAGCAGAGATCAGGTCAGAACAGCGCACACGGACCTGTTCAGGAACCACAGCTGTCTTTATCCTTTGCTCAGAACCCGCTCAGTGGGGTCTGCCCCCCCCAATTCACAACATTTACTGATGATCAGGGTCTGAGATAATCTGAAAAGGTGGAAATGCTGGGACCAACAGGGCAGGTTTACTGGGGGGGCACATCCCAGCAGACCCCACTGCCCCTGCCCCCCCTGTAAATCTGAAGGGGGGCGGCAGACCAGACCTGCCCCTGTTGCTCTCAGTACTTCCACGTTCAGACTGACATGACATATTTCTGTTCACTTCTTTTGTTTTCATCTGGCACTGCGCTCCTTCAGCTGCAGGGCGGCGCTGTAGCACTGCTGCCTCCCGGCGGGATCTTCCTGCGTGGAGTCTCCATGTTCTCCCCGTGCAGCGTGGGTTCTCTCCGGGTTCTCCGGCTTCCTCCCACAGTCCAGAAACATGCTGAG